>NC_133363.1:41643523-41804352 GCF_049309525.1 Garra rufa | reverse complement strand
GTTTTTACAAGTAAAAACCACCAAACGACATTTACACATATTACGTTATGATATATTCATAAGGTGGGCAGGTCCATATGATATCTATGGCTTCGACTGAATTTTTATATGTTTTCAGTGGACTTTCAAAATTTGCTTTGCTTGAGAAAGCATAAAAATATACAGTTATGATTTTTTTTTTTCATTTGATTTAGTCAAGTTCGTTTTGCATCAAACACAATGTGATTTTCGGCAAGTGAAATCTGACAGCAACAGCCAACAGCGTGTTTTTCCGCTTGGGCGAGCGCTTCTCGGACAGCTTACCTCATGAATGAAATTACGCGCATGCCAGCAAAACACAGAGAATGCGCATCAATCCTGATGAAGCAGAGGCGGAAGCTTACCATTGTTTGTCAAATAAATGATTTGACATACTTATTCCCAACTCTTTATGAAGCTTTAAGTTACATCTCAAATGGCAAGGAATCAACTTATAATCATGTTTATATTAATTAACCCATGAACTAATTAACTAAGACGGCCTGGGTATGCAGAGCATTTGCTTATATGGATGGAAAGACACTGATATATATATATATATTATATATGGAATATATGTATATATGTAATAAGAGAAAATGTTCAATATAATAAATTAGATTTTAGCTTTTATAAATATATATAAATATAATTCTATATTACTTTTGATATATGCTTCTTGTTTCATTAAGCATTTATATTCCCTATAATAAGAATGAAAATCTTCCTAAGCATACTGTTATCACCTTGTTTATCAAGGGTATTACACATACTGCCATATCTCCTCTGCGTTCTCTCTTCATCACTCACTTGCCCAGCTGCTTTTGACTACAAACAGCTTCTATTCACAGATCCCCCTCCCATCCCAAACCAATTTGACTGTGTGCAGTCACGGCTGGATGGGCCGCACGCTGAAGAGGATGTGAAGGATCGGGAGGTGCGTGTGTGCGTGCATACAGATACACCCTCTGTGCAGAGAATCAGCCTGCTGTATGAATCTGTCAAAATAAGTGAGCATGGCCATGTTAGAGGCAACTAATGGCTTTTAATGCACTCCAGTTACCCCCCCAGCCCCCAATAAACACACAGGGGCTGATTAGTGCCACCTCACTAATTTCCCAGCAGTCTCCTCTGTGGGAATATGTCAGGAATATGTTCGTATGCCCATCCTAGTGCTTGTTCCCATCCACTCAGGTCTGTACACTAATGGGTAACAGCTGATTTCAAGGCTTACCGACGAGTGTATGACAAGATTTTTTGTATGGAGAGGTACTTTGAGTTCCTCATAGGGTGTTCTGTCCTAAAAAGGAAAATGCAGTAACTATAGCAACACTGAAATTGAGTAAAATGGCTCCAAAGTTCTTTGATTGGATTGTGATAGATTTCATATCAATTTGTTTTACTCTGAATCTGAGCAATGGTGAGCCAAGTCTGTCTGTCACAAGACAGATCATAGTCTAAGAGACCCAGTTTCATCCATAAATCAGTTTCGAAAATGCCTTTGTGTCTTATTTCTGCAGACATCTTCAGACTAACCAGAACAGGGAACTGAAGCAATTGTAAAACTAAAAGTCTTTCTACCCTCATGTCGTTCCAAACCTGTATGACTTGCTTTCTCCTGCAGAACAGAAAAAAGATATTTTAAAGAACAAACTAACACTGGACCCCGTTGACTGTCACTGTGTGGATAAAAACACCAAGACATTTCTTAAAATATCTTTTTATCTTTCACAGAAAAAAGAAAGTCATAGGTTTGGAACAACATGAAGATGAGTACACTTTCAAAACTAAGGGACAAAACTGGCATTGGGGTTGAACCCTTTTGGTACTAGTGTGTACTTTTAAAGGGACAGTTCGTTCAAAAATGAAAATTCTGTCATTAATTACTCACCCTCATGTCGTTCCAAACCTGTAGGACCTTCATTCATCTTTGGAAAACAAATATTTTTTAATTACATCTGAGAGCTTTCTGACCCTGCATAGACAGCAACGCAACTACCACGTTCAAGGCCCAGAAAGGTAGTAAGGACATCGATGAAACAGTCCATATGATATCAATGGTTCAACCTCAATTTTATGAAGCTACAAAAATATTTTTTGTGTGCAAAGAAAACAAAAATAATGACTTTATTTAACTTTATAATGAATTTATTTTCTGTCCATCTCCAATGCAGTTTTACAACAGAACAACGTAGGCGAGTGGTTTGCAAGCAGAGGAATGCACACACATGCGTCAGAATATACAAACGGGTAGAAATGGTTGAATAAAGTTATTTTTTGTTTTCTTTGTGCGTTATATTGGTACAGTAAAAAGTGCACAAAATCAGTATTTTGTTAAGTATTTGTGGCAGTCGAGAAATCATGTTGCGACATTAGTCCAAAAGGTGTGCATTTTTGCGGCAATGAATTCTTAAAGGATCGGCTTGTCGTGTAATATTCCTATATAAAACTTTAACAGCCAATTTAAAAATATTGGTATAGTAAATATAGTTCGCTAATTTACGAGATCAATACATCCTTAATTAAACTGCTTTGTCGAATTTAATGCATATTTACAGAAGTGTCGAAATGCTGAATCAATTCATTCACTTCTAACAGCCCTTAAAGGGAGTAGCAACATACACATAGAGGGCAGAGTGTTGCGTTATTTAAAGGGGAAGTTCACAAAGGAAAAAATAGTTATTTTTTGTTTTCTTTGAGCACAAAAAGTGTTCTCGTAGCTTGATAGGATTACAGTTGAACCACTGTTGTCACATGGACTATTTTAACAAAGTCCTTACTACCTTTCTTGGCCTTGAACGTGTCAGTTGCATTGCTGTCTATGCAGGGTCAGAAAGCTCTCGGATTTCATCAGTAATATCTTAATTTGTGTTCCGAAGATGAACAAAGATCTTATGGGTTTGGAACGACATGAGTAATTAATGACAGAATTTTCATTTTTGGGTGAACTATCCCTTTAAATAATGTACCAGGCAACCACCCCAATGACAGCTTTGAATCTTTTTCAGAGGTTTTAAATGATGAATAAAAAAATTGGGTTGAAATAGCTCTTGATTGAGCTCTTAAAATTTATAGAAAGGGTCAAACAGGTCATATATTTTAGATTTGACTACATTTGGATATTTGGTTACAGCTTTGAATATACAGACTATTTCTTGTTTGCATGTAGCCTGTTTTGTTTCAGAATTTGATGTTTTTGATCAATTCATAGTGTTTTCACAGCTTTTCATGCATAATTTGAAGTTATTTACAGCTCGCGCTGTTGGTGGGTGTGCCATAGCTGTGAATAAGGTTTCTCTCAGTGACGAGTTCTGTTTCCTCAGCAATGCTGCTCTGTTTGCAGCATCTCACTAACAAGGTGCTGTGACGTCTTTACTCTCAGCCAATGAACCTTCATGCTGCTGGATCACACATTCACAGCAGTCTGTCACAGCGCCGGCTCCCACTTCCTCCAATCACACACGTGTCAGAGAGGAGACAGACAGGTGAGGCAGCGAAGCGGGTCTGGCGTCAGGTGCTATGTAAGCAGCCTCCGCCCCAAACAGCCCCAGTGCGCACACACACACACACACACGGTCTCATCCCCACCTCTCTTCCCCCTCCGGCCAACCGTTCTCATCATCCGCCCCTTTCTCCGGCACAGCCTGTGCTATAAAAAGATTTCTGAATGAAGACGAAGCTTTGAGGTCGAAGCTATTTGAATGATTTTTGTGAATGACGCAGAGGCTCGTAGCCTCATGGGAGGAAGATCTAACCCAGAGGAGAAGACAGCTATGTTGAGAGCTCAGCTGGGTGCTCTGCCACCTTTCACTGACTTTCAATTAAAACTTTGATAACAAAGAAAGGAACATATATGAAGAGGAGAAAATCAAACTAAATAAATCTCAAAAAATGGGCTTTGGAAGATGGGGGGAGCATGAGCCTCTGCACATATCCGACTCGCTCTGCATGTTTCTGATCTTTTATAGAACAAACCATCTGTATAAGACAACTCCTCTCAGACGCATCTATATAACAGAACAGAATGTCCTCAACTCTTGATAAATATTAATATGCACATATATCTGTTCTAATGCTTATTTTTCTCTAGTAGGTAACGAGCATTAGAACTAGTTTATCCTGAAGCCACTGCTGCACTGAGAACTAAATGGGAATTATTCTGCATCCTAGCACATCACAACCTACGAATTTTAAGTAGGGATGCACAATAAACTGGTCCTATCAGTTATGGCCTGATTTATTATTGCTGGATATTTATATTTTTACAGTTATTACATAAAAGCACTGTTAAATGTTTAACAAATAAATATATTTTTTTCACTGTACTTTATAAGTTGAGATTTGATTTGCATTTAAAGAAAGTATTTTTTTGTGTTTTCTACCATTTTGATTATATAGTCAAACCAAAATTTATTCAGACACCTTTAAAATTTGTCACAGTTTATTAACTATAGTTTTAGAAAAATAACAAAATATGACAAGAACTCAAGAGTTAAACTGTGTCAGAACAAATTCATCCTGATAATGTCAGATAACTTTGATAGAAAGGTATGTAACAAAACATGGCTGGGTCAAAGTATCAAATCGAATTTTTGGCCCCAAATTTTTATTAACTGAACTTTTGGGTATAACATGTCATAGTTGACTTTATTTTGCTGTCCTCACTTTTAAAATCTAAAATCTAAAGTTAGTGTCTGAATATTTTTTGGTTTGATTGTAGAATAATTAGCGGACAGAATTTGAATATCATTACATCCCTAATTTTTTTAATTAGAAATGGCACATTAAAGCTATATAAGTAAAAACTATGCATAATTGTTTTAGGCAATAAACATCTACAAATAGCAAAGACTTTGAGGTCTAAAATTCATCCCTTCATGAAAATGTTTTTTGTCGATAATGCCACTTTTATAGTGGGTAGTCAATACCAGGGGCGCCGCTCGCAATTTTGGGCCCTATGACAAAATATGAGGTTGGGCCCCCCCTACTACACAAAAGCAGATATCTGGGGGCCCCTAAAAGGCGTGGGCCCTTAGAATTGCCCCCCCCCCCCCCCTTTAGCGGCACCCCTGGTCAATACACATCAATATTTCTTCTGTACATGTGTTAGGTAACTATAGATTATTGATAAATTATCATAGAACTCAAAGTCCACAAACTGACTTTGATGTTGTTTTTCATCACTTAAACCAAATAATCATTCTATCCTTTTGGTTGGAGTGATAAAACAGCTGTTTTCAGGTTTTCTCAAACCAGACCAGTCTCACGTTGCCATCAGCACGTAGCAATGTCTCTGTTGGATGTCTGATTTGAAACCTCGGGAGGCGGGGCTATCTGACAACAAAGATACCACCCACCTGGTATATATGACATTATAATATGAATTATATTGTTGTATTGTTTAAAATGCGTTTTGTTATTATTGTGAATTTGGAGAGTGCTGTGTTGCTGAGCTACTAATGGCAGCTTAAGCTTTGAGTGTGTGTGTTGATGGCTGCTGCACCTCCTCTGCAGAACAGCCAGCAAGAAACACACACACAGACGTTTGTGCAGCCTGGACCCACCTCTGGAGGACGGGACCTCGGGGAGTCCCAGAGCGACGTCAGAGGAAGACCTGTGCTGTGCTGTGCTGAGCTCTGTGTGTGTGTGCAGCTGCTTTTGTCTCAAAATCCACAGAGCACAGCGCACAGAGATTTTCACATCCATCTGCACTTCCCAGGTGGAGCCTCGGCAGGTGTAATGCAGGGGAAAGAAAGTGTGCACATGTTTATCTCTTCATAAAATGGTAATTATATCGAATAGCACCGCGCTAGGCGCCCCGTCATGTCGCACTTCCACTGCAATACAGTTCTGAATCTCGCGCTTTTAGCGACAATTCTGTATATAAACTGCCGTGCAAAACATGAATGAAGTGAATTACTCGTGGTAAAGGAATAAAAAGTGTCGTGTTGAGAGCTTGTGTGTGTGTTTGTAAGGGGAGCACTCTGAAAAGCAGCTGGTAAGACTTTAAACAACCCGGGCGTTGGAGTGTTTGGAGGGCTGTGGCGCGCTACCGCTAGACAGAATCATTTTGCGGGATCGTTTTGCTTACGGCGGCAGTCTTGCCTTTCTTGCCACTCCACTCCCATTATCCCCTCCGAGGAAAATTGCCCGCTGTCCGCCTGAGCCTGGAATATTCCCAGCGCCGCTCCCCTGCCTCTCTCTCCCCCCGACTACATCCACTCAGGAGATTGACAGTCACAGGGGTTGGAGGTGAATTGGAAAAACATCGGGTGCAGCCATAACAAGTGCCCTCGGGTAATGACAGGTTTGGCTAGGGTGTAAATTACCCCTCCTATTGCTGTGCTCACTCAACCGAGGATGAGAACAGGCCGCCGGAATGAAGCTGTTTCGTCGCTCGCTGTATTTCACATCGCCGGAGCGGGGGACGGCAGCCGTGGCTGTTTTATCAGGCGGCTTGTGTGGTTTACTAACAGAGCTGAGGCAGGGGCCTGTCGACTGTCTGTAATGGTTATCGCTGCTGCCTCTCAGGGTTTGTCTGGTTAAGCACTAATGCAATTGGGGAGAAGGAGGGGGGTAGTAACAGCTCTATTTGAAACGCAGCCAGGGCAGTGGCAGATGAACCTCGCAGTTAGGCTATATGAGATCACTGTAGATGAGACTATAGAGGCGCTGGTCGAGATTAGGACGGTTTGGTGTAAGTATTGTTATGTTTGGTCCAAAACTTAAAGGGATAGTTCACCAAAAAAGAAAATTCTGTCATTAATTACTCACCCTCATATCGCTCCAATCTTGTAAGACTTTCGTCTTTGAAACATAAATTATGATATTTTTTATGAAATCCGAGAGCTTTCCGACCCCCAAAGACAGCAAGGGTCCTACCACATTCAAGGTTCAAAAAAGTTACCAAGAACATCGACAAAATAGTCCATGTGACATTAGTGGATCAATTGTAATTTTTTGAAGTTATGAGAATACTTTTGTTGCGGAAAAAAAAAATTCAACAGTTCTTTTCCTCTTTTCCTCACCCTAGCGCCATTTTGGAGAGTAGTGGAGCTCAGGGCACAAACTAACGCAGGGTTAGTTGTAACACACGTGGTTTAAATATTTCCACACTTGCTAGCATCTAGTGATGGGAAGTTCGGATCATTTTACCGACTCGGATCTTTGAGTCTCGTTCAGCAAAATGAACGAATCTTTTTTCGAGTCATTTCGTTTATTTCGTTCATTTTACCAAAATATAATTAAAAAGCTATGTGTTACTTCCATAACACATGTACTGCTTGTACAAACGTTGATTACACTACAAACAAGACAAAACTATAATACTATTAGAAAAAGAAAAGGTTAATTCATTGTTTACCTGGGTCTTCAGTCTATGATTAGCTCCCTCACCTCTATCTGTATGGGTTTGAGTCGTTCGTTCATCACGTGACAGCCCCATACGCTTTACCTATGCTGCCTGAGCCGGAAACAGAATTGATTAGTTCATTTCTCGAGTCTTCGGGTTTGAGTCGTTCGTTCATAGTTGCGCAATTGCGCATGCGCGACTGAACGAATCACTCCCCGAGACGACTCGTTCTTCCCGAGTCACATTAAAGATTCGTTCAAATTGAACGAATCGTTCAAGAACGACCCATCACTACTAGCATCACCAAATTTATGGTATTTATGCGGCGTTTCAGGCAACCCGTTACCCGTGTTTTTTTCAACCTTCTACCCATGAAAGTGCACTGGAACAGCAGTCAAACCAGTGACTTCCCACCAGTGAACTCGTACTAGATCAATGTACTCCCAGTTCCAAGTTCTGATATCTCAAAGCCAACAATGCAATGCAAGTGGTACATGGTGGAAAAATAGACTTTAGGACAAAATAACATTTCAATCAAATTAATAATAATATAATAATAATAAATGCGCTCAGGCAGTTTGGCGTGACTTGCCTGGAATGCTACGAAGTCGTGAGTTGTGGTTTGAAGTCGTGATTTACGAGCTCAAAAACCTGCCTGGAAAGCAGCATTAGTAGTTGCCATATCAACACTATATC
Source organism: Garra rufa (assembly GCF_049309525.1). Classification (NCBI taxonomy): domain Eukaryota; kingdom Metazoa; phylum Chordata; class Actinopteri; order Cypriniformes; family Cyprinidae; genus Garra; species Garra rufa. The sequence goes on along the minus strand of NC_133363.1, from coordinate 41,796,287 downwards.
GAGAAAAAAGTGCGCCAAAATTAAAAAATCTTTTGAAGATATAGCAGAATATTTATTTTACCATAGTAAAAGTACATTTCTGACTGAAGTAAATTTTTTAGTATTCAGTTTTTAGTATTCATTTAAAATGAGACAAATCTGCTTTGTGTAGATTTGTTCAGTTTTGTAATGCTTCGCTAACTAGCAGAAGACACAAACCAGTTTTAAATTCCAGTTGCCCAGATGTTGTAACTGCGTTACAATGTGCCCCGCTATTTTAAACTATGGTATTCTATGACATTAGGGATGTAATTTACATCATTTACTTTTAGGAGTTTTAATGAGAAACCACAAGAAACAGGTGGATAAAGACTGACAATCGATGTTTGATGTTCAGAAATTATCATTTTTAAGAAATGTCAAGCATTTTGGCATTTCTTTATGTGTCTCGTGTTAGAGCTGTGTGTGGAGGGAGGGAAGTGTATGTCTGTGTTTTTCTAAATGTCTGAATGTGTTTCTTCATTTGAGCACATTACTATAAACTGTACTGTATAGCTGTGTGTTTTCGGCTATCGTCGACACATGATACGACGCAACTCAGCATGAGGAGGTTAGCTTCATAATTACGGTTAAACCACTAACGTCACATGGACTATTTTGTCAATGTTATTTATGTGGACCTTGAACATGGTAGGACCCTTGCTGTTTATGGAGGAGAGCTCTTGAATTTCATCAAAAATAGAGAACTCACTTTGTTATATGTGCAGTGTCAGAGAGACTGTTTCTGAGTGCTGTCAGAGATGCACATGCATGTGAAGACGTGGGAGTGTTGGACTTATTTTGCCACTTTATAGAACTTGAAGGTTAAATACACACACCTGTATGTTTCAAAATGCTTGTGTTTACAAGTACTCTCGTAAACACAGTAATTTAGGTCAAACAGCAGAAAAAGTAAACACGTGTAACCGTATATCCAGGCAGTGAGTAGGCCCTATGCAGTGTTTTTATATATTTGATTACTTTATACAATGTATGTAGAATTTCTCATTTATTTGTTCTACTGTAGTTTTTGGTCCCATTGCTTGTAATTCATTTCTTATTCTTATTTAACTGCTGACTGTTTACTTATCTTTAGTTTGTTTTTTGTTTTTTTGTTTTTTTTGTTTCTTTTTTTAGTCCAGGCTAGTATTAGTTTGTCATATTAACACTGGAGGAAAGAATAATGAAATGTCTATGATTTAATACATTTTGATATTATAAAGACCTTATTTAAAGCAAATTTAATTAATTATTTAAATAACATGACTCATGTTGTGATATAAGATTTTGCAAACAATACATCAATTTGTGCAGACCTGAGTTTCCTATATTTCAGTGATTTACAACTCTAAATAGCCCTAACTGGGACCTCCATTATAAAAAAGCGACTTTCTAGCCGAAAGCTAAAATGCTGCCTTCAGAGGATGCATTCCAATGTACACTCTCAAAAAGGATGTGTTAATTTTTAACACATTGTTTGTGTTATGTCTATTTTAGCACATGTTGTGTTACTTTGTGTTAAATGTGTGTTAAAAACGAAAAAGAAAAAAGGAAATATCCAACACAGCGTGTCCAACACAATATGTGTTAAATATCAGCCAATCACATTGCTGCTTGCTTCACTTCATGAGCCGTTATTCTACTGAGACAAGCAAATTTCATCGTCAGGACATAACTTCGATGTGTGAAGGTAAGAAATGTTTGTATTTGCCATTATACGTTTTTAAAATGTCTTTTGTGATAGTTTGTAGACGGTCGAAGGGGAATTGGCACATATAAATGATAGACGGAAACTAGCTAACGTTAACTGTTACCTCACGAATGCCGATACGAACTGCGGCCGCGCCTGCTGCACATCTCGATGGTGGGAGCTTATTTTAACAACAAGCTTTATAGTTTCTTTTGTTAGATTAATTGTGAACAGAATCGCTTTTAATTAATCATTGACAGGTTGTAGTGCTTCACATAAGAAATGCATTCGTTCGTCGCGTCTTTATCTTTGAAAATGAACATTCGTGGTGCCATGTATTGTGCAAATTGCCCTAACGCTAACATAATCTCTGATGCTTAAGCTTTTCTTGCCTTTTTAGCTATCGCTATTTTACAATATTCGCTATGTGTAGCCTATAAATAACAAAAGTATCTTTATTTTACTCCTGCAGCTATGAATGGAAGACACTCCTGAAGTGCTTGTGGCAGTTACTGACAAGACAGGAGACAAACGAGAGACTTCATCTCACCGACCCTCACCATCACTTGTATGCTGATAACCATATGTAAATAAAACGATTAATTCTTAAGAGGTTGTCAAATACCATTTTTTTTATTTTATTTTAAGTACAAACTTTATAAACCATTAACAACTTTTAACTCAAGGAACTATTAAAATGTTGAAATGACTGTATTGTGATTGTTTACCTCTCTTTTTAACCATTTTGATTTTTTATGTAATTGTTAGTAGCAGGTTTAATAAATTGTTTAAACTATACATTAGTTTGCAGTGTCTTTATTGCATACAAAATTAGCTAAAAAATAACACATACTTGACACAAATTGTGTATTTATAACACAATAGTGTGTAGAAAAAAACAACACATTTTCTGTGTTAGCTGGAATAACACACGGGTTGAGTTAAAACTAACACAAAATGTGTTGTCCTTAACTAGACACAAAGGTGTGTTAAGAAACAACACAGGCTGTGTTGTTTTTAACACATCCTTTTTAAGAGTGTAGGAAGGCATCAAGACACATCTGAATCCAATGTTACCTGAGATACCTTCATCTGATCGATTTTTTATGCAGCACAGATGGATCCTTTGCTGCTTTTGATATCCCACAATCCTGTGCGCTCCATTCCGTGAAAAATAAAGATGCCGCCTGCAAGTTGCGGCTGGTGGTCAGTTTGTGTTTAAATGAATGTTTCTGACCAACCTTTTCCACTTCTGATGTTTCTTTCGAGAAATATTTGGAGCATTAAACCTTTACACTGCCTCAGAAGCCCATCCGAAATCAGTTTTGCAAGATGCCTTCCTGCACAAACTTAATAATAATGTTTTTATTATAAACATAATCCTGTTTTTGGTCAATAGTGACAGGAACTCATTTTAAGAACGCTGAATCGTTTCTTTCAAAAAATTCTTTCAAACAATTCTTTCAAACAATTCTTTCAAAAAAATCCTCAGTGATTTGTTTAAGTCAGAACGTAATAACACCATCGCACGGTCTGTAACCTCCCAGCATTTATGCTCTAAAAATTTGTTGGTACGTTTTTAGTTTATTGCCTTTTTAAGTTTATTTACAAAGGTGTTTATATATGACACCCTAAAGTAATGTAATGTGTCCCACCTCATTTAGTTGCAGCTATTTCAAAACCAAGTCATTTAGAATATTTACATTTATTATTTTTGGTGGAAGCTTCTATCCAAAACAATTTACATACAGTAAATATGTATACTAAATGTATTTTGCATACTAAATTAATTAATCAGTTACTCTGTCCAGTGTGTGTTTTATGAAGCGGTTCTGCCAATTCATTGAAAAGATCTGACTCAAATGACCAGTTTGTTCACAAATCAGGCATCATTTTTCCTAAGCCTTGTGTTCTTCCGCTTACGCTGTCAAACCAAAGACTTCCTTTTCAGTAAAGATGATTATGAGATGCTTATGGTAAAGTTGTCAAGCTTACCTTTCCGGATATTGACTATGGCTCTATTTTCCACTAATCTGGATCCCATACTTTCCCAGTCTGCTGTGGTATTCCAGTACACATCCACCCACCTCCTAGATCCGGTAAACCGCTCAGTGCCACCCTGAGGCCCATTTGTGCGTTTGTGCATTAGCACATTAAAGCTTTGCAGACAGGGACAGAACTGGAGGGCAGTAGCGGAAAGAGGCAGATTCCTCCTGGCTGACGGCCAGAGGGGTTTTTAATGGCTGACCTGGCTCCCATTATCGGCTGTTAAACCCCTGACCCCCCTCTCTACCCACCCTGCGTTGTTCAAAGAGGTATGGTGCTCTTGGCAGCCGTGCAAGTACATCCAATCAATTGCTCTTAATAGGTGTACAATTGTCTGCTTCCCTCTGTATATTAATCTGGGTAACGACGGTGACCAATCATTGGGCCTGAGCTGTATTGGAAAACTTAGCGCCTTTTGTCAGATTGGTAAATGAAAAGGTGATGAAGCAGAAGAATGGGTAGATGGATGGAGTGGATAAATGAATTATATATAGACAAAATAAAAGCTAACTAGATTCTAACTAACCAAAGTCCTTTTAACTACTAAAAGACAGTGCGGACAGCCAGGTTGAGAAATGGCATAAACAAACAGTGGCCAGCGTTTCCCTGTTGTTTACCGTGTTCGCTTGGACAGATGGCCGACCGACCTCAGATCATCTGAGGCTTGAGTCATTTCACAATTAAACAGCTGTCCAGCCGGAAGTCACACACTCACCTGGGACCCAGAGGAATTTTTGTCACTTGTTAATTCCCAACCCTGTCTCTCTCCTCGCTTTCTATCTCCTATGCCCAGTTCATCCTTTATGCATAGTTCTTCACTGTGATATTTAACCACTTTGCATGTTGTGTTGCTTGTCATCCCTATAGTTAGTCAGTTACCGGGGGTTCTGGCCAATCATGTGCTAGATGGAAATCCATGGGTCAATTCTCATTCAAATATAACGCTGTAAATGAATAATTCATTTAATGGGAAACTCATTTGAATTTCTAGTCTCTCTTTGTGAGTTTTGAGAGAGACTGTCATCAGGAGAAGTCCTTGAATTTAGATGCAGGGAGCTTCTTAGAGTAAATGATGGATCTGTTCCTATAAATACTTTTTGTGGATAGATGGTACATTCCTAAAAAAACCTTTAGCGTAGAATAATAATACTTTTTTTTTTTTTACATATAAAATTAAATTTTTGATTAAGCAGACCTGTCTGTGATAATTAAAGTGTTTTAATTATCCAGCCTCTTTCCAGTTGTAATTTAATAGACTGATTGTGCTCTCAGGAATGCTAAATTTAGTGGAACATCATGCTATTCCGCTGGTCCTTTTTCTGAAACACAGAGTTTCAGAAACCATAACCACTATGGTCCAGAGTGTGTTCAATTGCCGTTAAAGCCTTCCACAAATTCCAGAAGTGTATATGTACAGTTAATAGCAGTTAAAAATAATTTTATTTGCAATTATTAATTTATTTTTATATAATTATCGTTTTGTATATAATTGTTAATATACACTACCAGTCAAAAGTTTTTGAACAGTAAGATTTTTTTTTAATGTTTTTTAAAAAGTCTCTTTAGCTCATTAGGCGTGCATTTATTTGATCCAAAGTACAGCAAAAGCAGTCAAATTTAAAAATATTTTTTAATAGTTTTCTATTTGAATATATTTTAAAATGTGAATTATTCCTGGGATTTCAAAACTGAATTTTTAGCATTATTACTCCGGTCACATGATCCTTCATAGATCATTTTAATAGTGTATATAAAATGTATAATGTTAAAAAGTTTTTTTTATTTCAGATAAATGCTGATCTTTGGATCTTTCCGTTTGTCAAAGAATCCTGAAAAAAATAATAATAAATGTTTCTTTAACAGCAAATCAGCATATTAGAATGATTTTTGATCATGTGGCACTTAAGACTGGAGTAATGAAAATTTAGCTTTAATCACACTAATAAATTACATTTTAAAATATATTCAAATAGAAAAAACTTATTTTAAATAGTAAAAATATTTCAAAATTTTACTGTTTTTGCCATACTTTGGATCAAATAAAAGCAGGCTGAGCAGAAGAGACTTCTTTAAAAAACAAAAAATCGGTAACACTTTACAATAAGGTTCATTAGTTAAACATTAGTTAATGTATTAACTAACATGAACTAACCATGAACAATACATTTATTACTGTATTTACTAATCTTTATTAGCATTAGTTAACGGAAATACAGTTGTTCATTGTTTGTTCATGTTAGTTCACACTGCATTAACTAATGTTAACAAAATTTTAATAATGTATTAGTAAATGTTGAAATTAACATTAACAAAGATTAATAAATGCTGTATAAGTGCAGTTCATTATTAGTTCATGTTAACTAATGTGGTTAATTAATGTTAACTAATGAACCTTATTGTAAAGTGTTACCCAAAAATCTTACTGTTCGAAAACTTTTGACTGCAGTGTGTGTGTATATATATATATATATATATATATATATATACATACACAAATACTGTAAGAAATGTTTCTAATTTTAATGATGAGTTCAAAATCCGGTTAAAAATTGTTTTAACAGTAAAAGTTTCTATACTATATATGGTAAAAAAAAAAAAAAAAAAACTGTAATAAATCTAATGGGACATTTAATGGAATTTCATTTATTGTATGTATTACATATTTTGGAAGTGAGAAAAACAAATAAGCTTATAATTTACAGTGAAAAACCATACATTGACATTCCCTGAATGTTTTGTGTGACACTTGACATTTGATGTTTTTTCGTTTAAATAATCATATTTTCTCTTAGTGTTTGTTATCAGTTATGTACATTATGGTTTTAGGTTACAACTTATGTTGTTAAATCGCATTATGTTGTTTATTGCATTATGTTATGTATGTTACCATGATAGTGTTTTGCATTTGTGTGCATGACACTGTGAACCCTAGTGTAACCATCTATCTATAACAATCCTTTCTGGAAAGAACAGTATTTTATTTTGAATTTAAATTCTTTATAAACAGTGAAGTACAGGTGTTTAACTCCTCAAACCATTTTTAATTATATCATGATCAGTATCATCATGTAGTGAAAAGGCGGTCATACTAGTGTTGTATACAAATTTGACTGTGAGCAGTGAAAGGCCAGCAAGGTGCTCTCTCTCCTTCTGCCAGCCCAGCAGCAGCATCAACACTCAGCCTATCAATTATTAAGCAATACAATTACCATCCAGTCAGCCAGTCAGTTATTTTACCTCATGGTTGACATTTCGAAACAGGGAGAGTGCCAAAGACGGGGCAGTGAGGAATGGGGGGAGGGGGATTGTAGGTATGCGAGGGGAAATTGCATGGGGTGAGTCAGAGTGTAGGAGTGCCATTAGGCCTCATTCACCTCCAGTGAATGGGGTGTACCTGACTTCCCCCCAAACAGCCCCGCTGATCGGTTTTGCTGCAATGCACCAGCAAACAAGTCAGCCTGCCTCACAAAATGGAGCTCAGGTCGACACTGAAATCTTAAAGGATTTACAATCATTTTTTCATTGCGTACTTAAATTTAAGACTGGCCATTCTGAAAGAAAGTCAATTACTTGCCATCGGCTTATTGATTTCCAGCGAACTGAAATACTGCCTGCTTTTTTTTCCAGAATTAGTTAATATTGAATCAGTTAGTCTTATTGACTTGGGACCTTATGTTATTTGAAACCTTTAGCAGTCAGCAAAACCTTAGGCATATTTGTTTTGTAATAAGCCTTTTAACATGTAATTAGCTAGCTGAGTGAAACCACATCTCTCATTTCATGTTTTCAGGCTCTTTTTTTCCCCCTGAAATACATTCATATCAGCAACTGCAGCTATTTAGTATCACGAGCTACTGCTACATGAACACATTTCCTTGTGCATCTGGCATGTTGAAGACAAGTTGCAAGTGCCACTCCAATTACATCCAATGGGTAATTGCACAGGCGAGATAATTATATACAATTTTCATGTCTGAAGGGGCTCACTTATTGAATTTGATAATAATACTGCCACTGAAAAGGCACCCTCTACCCTCCCTCCGTATTGCTGTGTTAATGGAGCATGTTTGGAAACGCTTTTAGTAAGATTTCCCAAGCACAAATATAGCCGTTCAGCCCAGACATTAGGAACAAAGCATACCATATCAGCATGTTTCATTCTGAAGTGCATTAGATCTTTGTGTACTTAGTTAAGCATATCAGATTCTGACAGTGATATGATTACCATTTGAGAACCACTGTTTAAGAACGCTATAGATACATGTAGCATTTTGTTTTAAAAATATAACACTAATTTATGGTTTATGCCAGAGACATCAATTCAATATGGTTATGACAGCCAATGTAAAAATTGTGTGTGTGTGTTTGTGTGTATAGAAATGTCAATATATATTTTTTAAAATAATTTTAGTAAATCTTAACATATAATATAAATGATATGTAGCAAAGGTTATCATTAAAAAAAATAGAAAAGCGTCCAATTAGAATACCAATGCAAATTTTATTAAAATATGTTTCACTTACGTGTCATTGCAGTAAAAACAACCAATAAGAAGTTCACTGCAGCTGTTAAATAACCAATAAGTTTAACTGTGTGAATACGTAGCTCCACCCACATCAAGAAGTTTACTTTTTTTCCAATTTGCAAGAAGGATATTAACAGGATTGCCTTATTTACCTTAATTATCTTTCGTGAAATTCATAAAAGAGAGCGTTTGTTGTGTATTGCACAGCATATGGCAAAACAACAACAACAACGAATTCGGTAAAATCAAGTTGAGGATAACGTTATGCCACAGGAATCGGTGAGTTTATTAGCCTATGTTTTTCTGTTCAAAATATGCGTTAGGTTGGTTGTAAAATTAATTAATATTAAGTTGTATTGGTGTAATGATTTATTTTCCCTGGTTTATCGGTGGCACAGAGATGCTTGAGAACTTTACCGTTCAAATTGCGGGAATAATGTCATCATAGCTCTGTTTATTTTTGCGACTTTGGAGGCCCCTACAGTTAAGTAAATGTCATTCACTATCGTTAATGTATCTCTGTCATGTCAGATATATTAAGTGACATTTAGGAGGACCAAAAAGTGAAGCAAACAACTAGTAACTTAAGTTAGTACAGTGTGTATCTATGTACGTTAGCAGCAGGTCAAACTTCCGCTGGAATTACAACAGGTGCGATCGCTTGTGCAGTTGTTCCTAGCAGTTCAAGTTCGATGCATCTGAAGGAACATTTACTCACATCTAACGTTACTACTTCTGCTTCTTACTATTCTGCCAGCCTAAACTCACTGGACTTAATATCTTCAAGTAAATGGGATACTCTACCCTAAAATGTTCTCTAATCATTTACTTACCCAAATCCAGCCTCAGATCAATGTAAGGATGGATAAAGGTTGCAAGATTTCCGCCATAAATTGAAAACATCAGCCCAACACATTATATATTTCTGTAAAATTTAAGATGTCAACCAGAGTATGTGAGCGGAGCGGAGCGCGGAGTGGAGCGGTGATATTTTGAATGGAGGGAGGAGTGGATTTTTTAAAAGTCGGAGCGTCGTGGTTTTCTCTCGCTCCAAGAGCGCTCCACCACCGCTCCATCATGAGTACAATTCATGCCAACGGTCCGTAATATAACTGCATATTCAGTGTTGGGCAGTAGCGTCGCTACAAGTAGTGACGCTACTAGCTTAACTACATTTCTCAGTAGCGTGGTGGTAGCGTCGCTGTTTTCTGAATCAAATAGCTTTTCAGTAGCTAAGCTATTATTTTGATCAAGTAACGCGGTAGCGTCAACAAAAGCTACAAGCTATATATTGTTCTATACTTTAAGCTCAAATCGGAAATATAACTGCTACGGATCACTGATCCTGGGTCAGTAAGCGACGCCACCGCCACTAAACCTCGTGATGCCATTGGCTCATTAAACTGTCAGTCAAACCGTATTATTCCTCCCGCCTCTCTCGTGAATGAAGTGCGGCACGCAGTTTGAAGCATCTCAGCGTGTTTGCAGACTTGAGGTAAATAAAGAAGTGTTGATTGAAAGTACATTTATAAAGGCTAATGTTTTTTTTTTTTTTTTTTTGCATTCGAAGATATGAGAAAAGTGTGTCTTAGTCTAGCACTGGTTGTCGAGACTTTTGTTGTCGATATTTTAGCTAAATGTCAGAAAAAAACTGAGCGCCCACATAGCAACAGAAAACTGTATAATCTGCAATGCTAGTGATGGGCGCCTTGATTTTAGTATTTGAAGCAGGCTAGTGCTCTGGGAAGATCTCAAACTCAGAAGTACAAGATGGGCAGAGAGTGGGTGTCAAATTCATGGCGAAAGGCAAAATATTTCGGTTCGTTAGTAAAAACAAACAAACAAAAAACGACCAGGTTCCATAGCAAAATAAGAATGAAACCGTGTTCTAGTCTAAACGAATTATAATAATCTTTGCTAATATTCTGAATACTTCAAACTGCTTTGGACTTTGCAGTAGCAAATTATGCCTTTACTATGACCAACATGACAGAATATGATATTCAGCTGTTTGGTCGCGCTGGTGTCTTACGTGTCTTACGCGCACACTATGTTCATTTGAAAAATAAAACACAGTCACCCAAAAGTTACACTAGTCAATTTAAATAGTGTGTATAACATGCAGTTCAGCATGACCACCGGTCCTGTGGCACATTTTTGCTCATCATGATATTTTCCGTCGACGTGCATGAAGTACAAAGCTTACCCAATGCATAATAATTTTGCTTCAAATACATTGCAGATATGGAAACATTTGTATTTGTGGCAAGATAGTCTACATAAGCCCATCTTTACTTTCACATTTAATTTGTTTTGGATTGTTTAGGCAAATTTATTTATTTATTTATTTCATCATTGTTCTGTTCTGAATAAGATTAAAGTTAAAGGATTTGTTGTGGAGTGAGGGAAATAATGTCATAACATTATGCTGTAGGCCTGTTTATTTCAGAATATAATAAAATGTGACCCTGGACCACAAAACCAGTCTTAAGTCGCTGGGGTATATTTGTAGCAATAGCCAAAAATACATTGTATGGGTCAAAATTATTGATTTTTCTTTTATGTCAAAAATCATTAGGAAATTAAGTAAAGATCAAGTTACATTAAGATTTTTTGTAAAATTCCTACTGTAAACCTATCAAAATGTAATTTTTGATTAGTAATATGCATTTTTAAGAACTTAATTTGGGCAACTTTAAAGGTGATTTTCTCAGTATTTTGATTTTTTTGCACCCTTAGATTCCAGATTTTCAAATAGATGTATCTCGGCCAAATATTGTCCTATCCTAACAAACTATACATCAATAGAAAGCTTATTTATTGAGCTGTATGTATATATGTATATATCTCAGTTTTGTAAAATTTAACCTTATGACTGGTTTTGTGGTCCAGGGTCACAAATGTGACTTATAGGCCTAGCCGCTGTGACCTGTCGGTTAAATTTTTACGTTAATGCATTTTACCTTCTGCAAACGAAAATAGCCGCTTGATTCGGTTATATATTCTTACTGTCAGTTAACAAATTTACAATAGAATTTAGCTTTGCTTCCCAGATAGTAACAGAGTCTGGGCCAAATCTGGCTTAGATTCCACACTTGTCTTTTATTCACAGTCTTGACTGCAAAAGTTTGTGATTTGTTTTTATTTTTGTATTTGTTATGTACTATAGATTCTGACAATTAAAAAAATCAGGCTCCTGTATTCATGAAATCAATCACTATCTTTGTTCAAACACGGCAGTAAATTAAAGTGCTGTTTTTGTGCGGTCTGTCATATTTTAGTAGCTATATACAACAAATCTACAGCGCTTCCTTTAGGCTATTTATTACGAAGCTGTCAACACTGTAAACTCTGACGACATGCAATCAGTTGACGAACACCCATCCATATATAGACTATGTTATTCAATAATATGTATAAAATTATTTTATTTACAAATTTTGTGTTTTCCCTGTTTTATTCGTTTAATATTGTGAGACTGGTGCCATTGCTTTTTTGTTTTTATTTTTTTCAAGAAAGAATTCAACCCCCCAGAATATGAGATAAATCCAGCCCTGTACATGATACAGATTTTTGTTGCCAAATTGGTTTGGAAGAGTGGTTGAATAAACAATTAAACTGAACTTGCATGCCTGTATGACTGACAATTTAATTGATCACTGAGAGAGCACTGACTTTGTATGATGTTGGTTCAATAGAAAAATGAAATTTTAAAAAATAGCTTAGATGTAGTGAACTACTTTTGCCATGATGCTGTAGCTTAGCTTGCTACATTACCAAAGGCTGTAGCTTTAGTGTAGTTAAGCTTCATTTAATGAAGAGTAACTGTTAGCTTAGCTCACTACATTTTCCAAGTAGCTTGCCCATCACTGTGCATATTAAGCAAGAATTCACATGTTAAACATGTATAGCTAGCTTGATAGAGATGGATCACTCAAATCAGAAATAATGTGAATGCTATAATGACGGCAATGGACATGAGCGGTAAATTAAAGTTCACAAGGCATTAGTTTGTTCCTTCTAGATGCTGAATATTTTCTGGTGAAAGCATGATTTTAACAGGTACAACACTTATTCACATGCTCTGTCAATAATGCATTAAAACAAATGTAATGGTATCCGAATTCGAATGAGCAGAAATCTGTAAGAAATGCAGTGATCCGTAGGTAAAATAACTGACTGAAAATGTTTTTTTATTTTCATTACAAACTTTGCACTGCATAAAGCAGCAGTTATACTCTTTTAATGCTGACAATGTTATTAGCTTTGTATGTGGTAGGAGTAAAGTTTGCACACTAGGTGTTCCAAACTCTCCTGTTATTTTATTTGAGTATTTTTTTATTTGAATTTATACAACAGTTCGTTCTGGTTCTCAAATCTGATTGGTTGAGAACCGTGAGATATTCTACTGGTATACGCCTTATTCAGCCCGCTGCCATTTTGAATCGAAAACGAGGCTGTGAGGGATAGCAGTCCAGCAGCGCCCACTGTGGCGCATTGTTGCGTACCGGGATGTAGATCGTATAGCCATAAAATAATAGGTCATTTCACATTTTTCCACAGGACAAAGCGCTCCAGAAAACGTGGACTGATCGACAGGACATATAACCTAACTTTCAGGTAACAATATTGCATTTATTTAAGAAAATGACTGTGGAAACTAGCCGGTTGGCTAATTGCTAATTTATAATGCGAGCATGTTTATCTTCCTTTAAACGTTTACGCAGAGCTAACATGTGATGTATTACTACAACAACTAAACTAAATAGATTACAAAGAACACAAGAGTGCTCAACATTTTACTCAGGATTGTTTTTCAAAAACACTGACTGGAATTAGGACGCTTAAGGAGGGTTCAGCTCCGTCTGTGTTTACCTGGACTCAAAGACCTCACGAAAAGAAAACCTTGCGATTGTAAATGAAAAAGATATTCTTTTTAAATGATGTTTTAAAGATCAACATGTTTAATAGTTTGTGTTAAGAGCCTGCAGTTAACGTTAGATCGTAAGCCTCTTTCAGACAACATGTTAAGTCATACAAAAAACAGTGGGTTGAAAGTTTATTTTTATGCAAAGAGATCAAAAGATAACAATTATTTATTAGTTTGCCATGTAGTGTTTGATGTCAACCCCTTTTAAAATCGCTAAATGATATTCAGAACATTATTTTTTTGTTTCTGTCTTGCTTTAGACAAGGAAAATGTCATGTTTATCGTAATTTCATAATAAAGGTCGGGAAGACGCTTATGACCTAGCTGCAGGCTCTTAACACAAACCATTAAGCATTTTAATCTATATAACATCATTTGAAAAACTCTATGTAAGCGTTTAAAGGAAGATAAACATGCTCCCATTAGAAATTAGCAGTCTTTCCACAGTCATTTTCTCAAAAAAAAAATGCAATATTGTTACCTGAAAGTTAGGTTATTTGTCCTGTCGATCAATCCACGTCTTCTGGAGCTCTTTGTCCTGTGGAAAAATGTGAAATGACCTATTATTTTACGGATATACGATCTACATCCCGGTACGCAACAACGCGCCACAGTGGGCGCTGCTGGACTGCTATCCCTCACAGCCTCGTTTTCGATTCAAAATGGCAGCGGGCTGAATAAGGCGTATTGTTACAGGAATGCCCTTTCACAATTTTGTATCATTCCGCGTGTTCTAGCCGGGACCGTTTTTTTTTTTTTTTTTCGAGTGTCATGGCGGACGTCCAAATCCCGTTTATAAATAAATATTACTCTTTTTGTGTCACGGAATGTAGTTTTAAGAGGTTTTCAGGCGAGAATGTACTTGTTTATAGTTCAAATATGCAGTTTGTTAATAAAGATAACGTCTATTTGAAAACTTGCTTAGTCGTTTTCAGACGTGGGAGACCCATATCGTCAGGGGGCGTTATGCACTCATCAATCCGCTCGAGAGCGCTCTCACCACGGCCAGATCTTCTGGAATTTACCGCTGGCTCTGATGTCTCTGTAGTGGTTACACATGACATGTAATTCGTCATCTAACGGGCAGTCTTTGGTCTCATTAATCTATTATTTGTTCCAGAGAAGAAGATAGTTCATAGGGGTGGGAGAAAAAATCGATTCTCCGATGCATCGCGATTCTCTCTTCAACGATTCTGAATCGGTTCCTAATACTTCAGAATTGATTCTGAGCTTGTTTTTTTCCGCATATGGCACGTGTGCGCGCTAGAGACGCTGCAGGCTTCATTGCACCGAATTTGAACTGTGAGACACGTGTGCATTGCTTGACAGTGTGTTTTTCCATCTGCCGTGTTTTACTTAAGATATGCTTTCATTTATGCCGTCTGAAATGCAGTACTATTAGATGCACGAAACAAGGCCGTAACCAGGGTTTGAAAATTAGTGAGGTCCGAAGTAAGGTGTTAAGAATTGTGCTATAATAACACCCACAAATGCACTATATAGCCTAAACTTCAAAATAGACAGATATGTAGATGATTGTGAAACATTTTTTATTCAGTATGTTTTACATGAAAAGTTCGTTTTGGAATTTTATTTTATAACAAGTTATAAAAATAACGTTAGAATAATGACAATGACATAAAACTTATAACATCTCATTTGACCGTAGAAACTGAATGAGGAAAAAGCGTTTTTCTCAGGTACTGATAGAAGAGTCAAACGCTTTCACGCACGAAACAGATTTACGTTTATTGTTTCTCTGACTGCACACTCCGCGACCAGTTGAGAAACACTGCTCTAATTAATGTTTTTTGATGACTTAAGGTTAACTAAAGAGCATGAGACGTCTTATTAACGTTAACGTTATTTGGCATAGTAGCCTATTTCATTCTGTAACAAACAGATATGCTATTGTTTTTGATAATGTTATACATTTCTTTCAGATATAACCTTTTTTTATGAATGTACAATGTTGCCAGATACTGCTACGAAAAACAAGCAATTACAAAAAGAAAGAAAAAGAAATCCGAAACAAGTTCAAAGCTTGTTTTGTAAATAATATTAATATATCGCTAACACTAACGTTCAACTTTCCACGTTATAAACGTCCCAAAGTGTCACACTAAATTGGAAAAACGAGTTTAAAAACACGTATAATAGGTGGATCTGGCAACAAACGGAGGCTGCACCCGCGCTCTCAAGCCCCGTTCACTGCGCTAGCTTCTCACAGCATCATGCATTGCAAACACTCATGTGATATGAGGTGGTTTAAACTGCTAAATAATCACTCAGAGAGCTTGACGTTTTATTTTTGAATATAAAAAAATGACCGAGGTCCAGACCTCGGTGACCTCATAGCTGGTTACGGCCAGTGTTGGGAGTAACGCATTACAAAAGTAATATGTTACAGTAGTTTATTACTTTTTGCTGTAACGCGGTAATATAACGCATTGCTAATACAATTTGGGTAATAATATTACTCGTTACAATCTCAGTAACGCAAGTTACATCAACATATTTTAACTCAATTTAATTGAGAATTAAAAAAAGTCCACTAGTAAAATATTTTGTCTTCCTGTTGCTGGAATTCGATGGTTGAGATGACTGTAGAGACGAATTCTACATTTATGAGATGGACGCACTCCCGTTATGGAGAAACAGCACGAGTAACTCCTAGAAACATCTAGACTGGTGCCAGTAACACTAAACTAATGATGAGAGCTGCGGAGTCGGAGAAGAGAAAAAATGACGGACGAGCGCATAAGCAACAAAAATTAAGCTAAAAATGACAAAATCTGTTTTTATTAAATCATAGTCCGCATATAAAATGGATGAATACGCAAAATATATCTGATTTTCAAAACGAAAAGACTGAGTGACATATGCTGCTGAGTTTGGTTCACTTTTGTGTGGAGTGGCGCTCTACGAAAGTTCACGGAAAGGAAACCGAGATGACAGAAATAAAAGTAAACACACTGCAGTTTTAAATGATCTGCATGACCAAAAATGACGGAGTTATTCCGCTATTCGATTGCCCCGGCGCCTCACGCACACACAGCGTTGCAAAAGTTGCAGTCTGTTAATTATAAGAATAAAATACAGTCACTGGTAAAATGAAATAGTGCGTACTGCATAGTATCCGTGCCGTCAGCCTGAGCTCCTGAGCTCGAGCCAAACACATATTTGCTCATGTGAGGAGGATGTTTTATAAGCGCGTTAAGTACAAATCCTGGTTTACATAATAGTTTAGCATTCAAATACATCACGAATATGGACACATTTAATTGGATTGATGCAGAATGAGAGAGGTAGGCTGCACGAGAACAACGCCGTTTGTTTTTAGTTTCGCTTTTACCCTCATTCGTTTTGGCTTGTTTAGCAACTTGTATTCTTCATTCTTGTTTTGTTCTGAAAACCATTTAAAATAGCCTACAGGCTATTCATTGTGTTTAATGATTGTACATTATAACACTTTGCTTTATTTATCGGTGTTATTTCTGAAAGTATTAATGAGTTTTGTGCTTATCCATGTTTAACCTAAACTACAACGTAACATTAATAGACATACCGGTAGGCCTACCTAAATATGTTTTTATAATTTTATGCTAGCTATCCTAAACTTCATGTATAATGAGCAGCTCTAAACTTTTTTTTGGCATTTTATAATCTGTGGATAATTTGATGAAAGTAACTCAACAGTAACTTAAAAGTAGTGTAACGCATTACAATTTAGAGACAGTAATATTGTAATGTAACTAATTACTATTAAAAGACAGCAACTAGTAATATATAATGTATTACGTTTTGGAAGTAACTTGCACAACACTGGTTACGGCCGTGGCACGAAACTCGTGCACTGACAGACTTTCACGTGCGCTTTTTGCAGTGTTGCCAGATTGGAAATGTCCAAGTATCGTACCAGAAGCTCAAAATTATCGTATTTGGGAGAAAATTATCGTATTTGAGTCAAACGTTCAAAATAAAGATATTTATCTAGATGTTACAGCTATTTATCCTTTTCAGCACTCATTTTCTATACTTTATTGCAATGCTAAACTAATTATATTACCCGAGTCAAACGTTCAAAACACAGCTATTAATCTAGATGTTACAGCGATATATCCTTTTCAGCACTCATTTTCTATACTTTATTGTTAAACTAACAACCTCAGTTTTGAAACAACTGACCTAAGTACGACAGGAACGTCAACTTGTGCTGGTGAGAGAGAGCCATTCTCCACGATGATATTGGTTGAGAAGACGAAAGATTGGATGAAAGACATGGGTAACGCCACGTTCACGTCTCCTCACAATCATGAAGGTAGACGTAGGATCCACACAGCTAGATCTTTGAGAATAGAAGCTCTATAATTACAACGACCATGGTGTCACAAAATTCTGAAATTATCGTACATTGTGGTATTATTGATCGTACATCGTACAGAGGTCAAAATTATGGTACAAATACGATAATTATCGTACGTCTGGCAACACTGGCTTTTTGTTTGTTCGTCCTAAAGCTCGATTGCGAATGCGGTTAAATGCACTTGCATTTTCAAATAGTTTTAAACGAAACTGTACATACAGTCAGTTATGTTTTCAGAGCAGGACAAAACATCTGATATATCGAAATAGATTTGTGCATCAGTGGCGTTCCGTCCATTATAAGCTGCTGCTCCGCATACCCGGGCTGTCAGAGAGAATGCTATAAATTGATCCCTTATTTGAGATGGAATCTTCCGGGCAAGCAGATTCTCTTTCTCGACTCCTCAGAATTGATGCACGTTCTCTTTTTTGCTGGCATGCTGGCATAAAGATTTTTTTGGTATTAAAGATTTATTTTTGGTATTACTACTGGTGGTTTTAGCACTCAGCATACCGGGTAAAAAAAAAGCCACCGCTCGCCACTGCTGTGCATTAGTTTGAATGCAACCAGTTAAAGCTGCCTGTCTATGATCTCATCAGTAATAATAAAATGGCAGTAATGCTGAGGAAAAAAGAAAAACTATTGTCTATAAACTTTCGGATACCTAAAGAACACTTATTTTAAATAAGAAATTGTTTTAAAAAGTACATTGCTTATATAATTTAAAAAATAAAGTAAAATTGGCACAAAATAAGTTGTATTTGCACAGCAGAAGAATTAATTAGGGAAAAAATGTAGATTAAGAATCGTTTTGGAATCGGATCGTGACTCCCAGAATCGGAATCGGATCGGATCGCGAAGTGCCTGAAGATTCCCACCCCTAATAGTTCATGTAGCATGTTTATGTAAATACAATGCTGAATGCTGCCTTTACTCTTGACTGAATTGCCTAGCAACTTTTTGATGCCTGTTTTTGTTGTTGTTTATATTATTACTCAATAAATAAAAATGTAAATAAATTATATTTTAAATAATGTATTTAATAATAGTACTTAGTATTGAGTAACGTGCGTGTATTTGTGATGGTGATTTTAGTTAACGTTACATTGTTCGGCCTTTAGATGGCGACAAGAGACCGTGTTATGAGTGAGCAGTTAATAGTGACTTTGGGACTTTTAAACTGAAGTTAAGCGGAAGTTATTTTTAGCTTCTACAACAGCTTGCTACAGCGAATAAATGCACTGAGTAGCAAAATCACCCTTAATAGATGAACTTATGCTTTCTTCAGTAAACATTCAAACTAATGTCATATCATCGTGAATATGAATAATGAATGCTTCATCAGATGCAGGTACGTTAATTACTCGCTCAGTCTATCTCTCTGTCATAATACTCAAACATGATACAGTGAGGTTTTAATGCAGTAATACAATAGGCTTTCAATGAAGCAACTCAACATTCCTTCGTTACTAGTTCTAAAGTGACGTTTTGGAATTAGTAACGAAGAAGCTTATACTCAGCTGACCAACCGTCAAACTTTGATTTGAATTCGTGGCGGAAGGAATAGACCTTTTCACAGAAACCGGAAATACGCAATCGCAGGGTATGCAGACTTCCTGTGTAATGTCAACACAGCAGAAAGCCGGGTAATTTAAAATTAAAATGGAGAGAGTCTACACAACTTCCCTCGCTGGTTTGTCAAAGATAACTTTTGCAGACCCCATAAGAGTCGTGTAGGAAAACTCCGTCACAAAGAGGAACAAATTGGATAAAGGATATACGTTTTTCCACTAAGAGTTTATCCGCGTTTATACACGCTTAACGTACGTAAAAAATGACCAGAAAACCCCAAATTTCTGTCATACCTTACTTGGAACAAACACTAACTACTATCAAAAGAACGAGCCCTTATTCCACAGATAAAGTGCATAATATCACGTTAAGCGTTTTCTCCCCCATAGAAGCCCATTATAAGGAAACAGCTTGGTTTATTAACTTACCTTAACAGCGACCAGGGAAGACCAAACTTCTGTTAAATTTCACTTAAAATAAACACTTGCTGCTCTCAAAAGAACGAGCTCTCATTCAGCATATAAAGTGATCGCGCCCCATAGAAGTCTATTATACAAAAAAAAAAAAAAAAAGCTTAACGTGGCTTAAAATTTTACTTATAATAAACACTTTCTGCTGTCAAAATAATTAGCTCTTATTGAGCATATAAAGTGAATAATATCACGCTTTTCTCCCTATAGAACTCCATTAAGGAAAAAGCTTAACATTGTTTGTTATAATGGACTTCTATGGGGCGCGCACTTTATATGCTGAATAAGAGCTCGTTCTTTTGACAGCAGCAAGTATTTATTATAAGTCAAATTTAACATACGTTTGGTTTTCCCTGGTCGCTGTTGAGGTACGTAAACCACGTTAAGCTGTTTCCTTATAATGGGCTTCTATGGGGGAGAAAACGCTTAACGTGATATTATTCACTTTATATGTGGAATAAGGGCTCGTTCTTTTGATAGTAGTTAATGTTTGTTCCACGTAAGGTCTGACAGAAACTTGCGGTTTCCTGGTCGTTTTTTACATACATTAAGCCACGTTAAGCGTTTTTCACGTTGTTTAACTGGTTACCGGCATACCGGGGCGGAAATGGGTTTACACAGCAATTACGTATTTCCGGCGCAAAATACGGAAGTTGTGAGAAAGGTCTATAGTTCGCACAAAAGACTGCTTTTAAAGACACTCCGTTGTTATTTTGTTTATGTATTTACACACTTGTGCCGTCGAACTGTTGTATAAAGGCAATATCACACGAGTAGACTTGAGATATGGCTGTATATCGGCACTCTGTGATTACCTACGGCACTCGGCCTGCGGCCTCGTGCCTACAGCGAATCACAACCGTGCCGACATACAGCCATATCTCAAGTCTACTCGTGTGATATATTGCTCATATATATTATGAACCGTTATATTTCAAACATTATTTCAGAATTTTTTTTGACGCAAAGCGAAGGCGGAGCGGTGTTTCTGATATCAGTGAGCTAGGAGTGGAGCGGGAGCGGGAAATTGTGAACCCGGAGCGGAGCTGGAGCGGAGCGATTAATAAATGCACAGAGCGCAGAGGGGAAATTGTTGCCGCTCCACTCCGCTCACATACTCTGATGTCAACTACCCATTTGAGGAGGAAACATGTTATATTATAATGAAAGCATGCGTGACTTACACTTTTATGTAAACTGAGCCAAAAAATTTTTTTTGAATGGGACACAACGTTTGGGTGATTGGGACAGCACATTTTCCATTGATTTAGGGTAGTGTAAGAATATTTACTGTATTGCACAAGTTATTTCATACTTTAATATAATTTTATATGCAAATAACATAATTTTAAACACAATATTTCCTTTTATGTTCATTATCATTAAGAGCCCATGTTTATTTCAACTTTATTTCTCAGTTCGTAAATCTATCCAAAATGCACTTCCAGTCAAAAGTTTGGACACACTTCCCATCAAAGAGAATGGGGAAGTGTGTCCAAACTTTTGACTGGTAGTGACATACAACACAACACAACACAACACAACACAACACAACACAACACATGTAACTGAGGCAAAAGAAGACTTGAAGTCCATTTAAAAATTAAATAGACAAGTAAAAAATGTTGGGTAGCCCCATTACCAATTAACTGTTTGATAATAACATTTAACCTGCACAAACCTTTAATAGAAACATGTGGTTTATTACTGCAACAAAAACATAAAAAAGCTTCTATTTTCAAAACGCTTTTATTTCAGAATTTTTATTTTAGCAAAAATCTAGCTAGTTCATGAATGTTTTTGTGGTTGATTAGGACTTGCACAAATAAAAATGTTGGAAACCACAGATTTATGGCATACACAGCATATACAATGGTTCTCTATTCAAGGTCAATCATTTTTTTTAATTAGCAAAGCCTTTAAGCACTGTCCAAATCAACCAAAATTTTGATGTACCATTAGGGTTGTGCCGATAGACGATAGTATCGTGTGTCGACGATAGCTATAGATATCGCCAGTTGCTGATGCCTTTGACGATAGTAAGACAATTATTATTATTATCCGTCAAAAAGGCGCCTAACTTTAGCGATGCAGTGCAGAGAGTCGGTTCTAGGATGCTTCAGAAACTTGCCGTGGTATAAACACACGCATAGAGTGGCCACGTCGCCTTAACACGCCGCATGGAGATTTATTCATCATACAGTGTAGATAGATAAACTGATTATAACGGGAGTGTTTTTTAAAGTGCACCTCACACTAGACTAGGCTACACTAGTTAGTGATGAAGTTCTTTGATAATGTAAATGTTCTTTGCTTGTTATTTGTAGCTGCTTTTTAAGATGATGTAAGGATTATATTATCCAGCATTGCAGTCATTACGATAAAGGTAGTAAAATGTGGTTTAGGCTGAATTAAATATGATATATCAGAATCCGTCTGTATATAGGAAACATAAACATTCACCTCAGTAACATCTATATGCGTTAATTAGAATTACGATGCGATAAAATGGCACTAAACATACGCACGTGAATTACACGCGCACCGTTTCTATTCTGTATGAACTGAACTACAACATGAACTGATGACAACAATCAGACATACAGCGGTAACATTTTTGCAATATGACGGGTATAGAAAGATACATGCATTTACATTCAAGCACGATTATTCACCACTCACTGAAGATAGCAGAGAATGAAACTGAAAGTAAACTTAAACTTCTCCGGCAAAACTACAGTCAGCGCTCTGTACACGCACAACTTAGTCACATGCCCAATAACAAGACTACCCTTACAAAACGAATAAGGAATTTAGTACATAGAGATTATTAAATAAATTAGCACGATAGTATCGTGTATCGGCGATCTCACAGGCTGACGATAGGACGATATGAAAATTGAGCATATCGCCCAACACTATGTACCATGGGACAAAATAAAAACATCCTAATTCGGAAAATAGAAATATGATATTAACACGTTGTTACTGATTTTGCAGAAGTAGTGCATCACATTAATGTTTCCATCAAAAGTTTGTATAATATAGTAGCTATGACAATTTTAGGTCCTTATCGTGAAAACTAGCAAAAGCTTATGTCGTTTTCCTCAGTTCATGCATTTGACAATCAACTTCCTGTTGCAGATGTGTTGTTTCAGTTGGTTATCCTACATGGAATGCTATCATACATTTAGAATACATTTTTGTAACTTATTATTGAAGCAATAACGTGTGAAACAAAACCATTTATGTGTGAAAACATAATTCAGTTTTTTATATTTGACAGTAGGGATGCACGATATTTATCGGACAGATAAATTATCGACCGATATGGGTAAAAATTACGTCATTTTTATTGCTCCGATAAATAAATGAAATCCGATCCGATAAAGTACTCTTGCTGTTAAATCAATCAATCAGTCTGGTTTATCTGAGATTCATCTGCTTTCCGAGTGCAAGTGACTGCAGCTGTAAACTGCAGTGACTCTCGGACTTTGTCGCGTGTAATATGTCATCATCTGGGTCGTCATCGTCGTCTTCGCCGGTCTGGAAGTTTTTCGCGGTGGCAGAGGAGGACGATGCTATTGCTATTTACAACACATGTTTAGCAAGGATTCTGAGAGGTAAAAAGCCGTCAAGTTTTAACACAACAAATCTCACTTCAGAGGTCGTCATCGCGGTGAATCTGTTTTAGGGGCCGTTCACATGTCGCGCCTAAAAACGCGTGGAAAACGCTAGACTCGTCGCTTTCACCTTTCTTTCCAAACCGCTCTGTAGCCTGCTCTGCTGTGGCGTCTGCCGTTGCTAAGCAACCATGACCTGCGCTCTCCATAAAGACGCGGAAGTTTCAGCAAAGGATAAATGGATTTTCAGCATTAAAAATCACTTGCAGTAGCTCTGTTATTAAATTTATTTAAAAATGGTTATTCCTGTACAGCTATGATAAGCTGTTTCTCCACCTTGGCAGTGCTTTCAATGTTATTAAGGGAACGGGTGAAGCTGATTGGTTGGTTCATGTCATATGACCTGCGTTGGGCTTGCGGCATTCTGAAAAGTTGATGTTTGCTATGATTGTTAGACCCAGATATATAATATACATTTCATTAGTTTATCTCAGATTTTGTATTCTCCTGGGTGCACAAAATTATCATATAAAAATATGAACGTATCGGTATCGGTATCGGCCACAAGAAGGACTTAATTATCGGCTATCGGTATCGGTAAAAAAATTACATATCGTGCATCCCTATTTGACAGTCCCTGACAATTTTCTACACTCTGTTGTATTATATCTCATATATCAATATCTTTCATCTTGCATTATAATTTCAGCTTTAATCAATATTTGATGTTCATTTATGTACTTACCTGATCAGCTTGTTAGGGTGTATTTCTCGGTAATGACTGTTGACTGTACTAAATTCGTTCATTTATCAGCAGCTGCCTATAATCTGCGTGGTTATAATGGCTGAAGTAGGTATGTAATTGAATTTTAAAATGAATATAATTTTATTGGTAACACTTTATAGTAAGTATACAAGTACTTACAAATCATGAACAAAATATTAGTTTATAGTTAATTCATAGTTTATAAACTGTAGTTAATACATTAATAGACTGTATGCAAATAGTGAGTTCTTCATTATCACTGCAATTAACACAATTATTATTGTTTAATTAGTTCATAGTAAAAGAAATTGGTGACTGATAATAAGGAGTGTATAGTTCTCACTTTAGATTAGGTCACAGACAATGGGAAAATTACATTAATTAAGTGATTCAAACCAACCTTTTTTTGAACATTAATAGCATTAGTAAATTTAATTCTTCTTCTTCTTCTTCTTCTTCTTTGATCCCTAGCTGGCGGTCGGCAGGGAGGGTCGTCCTCGAAGCCAATACGCTGCTGTGGGTGCCGCAGGAGTACCGATTTCACCAACAATTTTCTTCCAGGCCTGTCGATCCGTGGCTACAGTTTTCGCTTGCTCAAGGTTAAGACGACATGATTTAAGGTTGTGTTCGATCTGCTTGACCCATATCTTTTTCGGCGCGTCGCGTCTAATCCTCCACTGGTCAGGGCACTGCCGCCATAGCAATCGATGCGGCAAACGATGATCGCTCATGCGGCAAACATGGCCGAACCATCGTAATTGCCGTCTCTGAATTTGCTCATCAATTGATGGTTGATCATGGCATCGGTGACGTATCTCGTCGTTGCTAATGCGGTCGCGCAAGGAGACTCGAAGGATTTGTCACAGGCATCGCATTTGAAATACCTCGAGCTTGTTGAGGTCGTGCTTGAGAATGACCCAGGCTTCAGATCCATAGAGGAGAATTGGGAGTATCATCGATCGATACAGGCGGATCTTTGTGGAAAGGGTGACATTAGGTTTCCTCCAGACGCACCATTGGAGGGAGGCAAAAGCAGCCGTCGCTTGTCCGATTCTTGAGTAAATGTCTGCCGTCGCTGCAATTTTCTTCTCTTGGATCAA
The DNA here is from genome assembly GCF_049309525.1 of Garra rufa. Classification (NCBI taxonomy): domain Eukaryota; kingdom Metazoa; phylum Chordata; class Actinopteri; order Cypriniformes; family Cyprinidae; genus Garra; species Garra rufa. Next base: position 41,771,180 of record NC_133363.1, on the reverse strand, counting down.
TGAGCCGAGATACTTAAATTTTTGCACTTGTTCCAGCTGCACATCTTCAAGATATACAATTGCTGGTGATCCATCAGTTGTCATGACTTTAGTCTTTTCGGCACTGATCTTGAGGCCATAGGGTCGAGCGTGGCGAGCGATGTCATAAAGGATGTTCGTGGCTTCGGCATCATTCTGCGCGAAGATGGCACTGTCATCGGCGAACATGAGGTCTGTTACGAATTGGTCATCTGCAAATTGAACCCCGCGGTGACCCTCGAATGCTCTTCGCATGATCGCATCAATAACGATGTTAAAAAGCAACGGGGATGCTACATCACCTTGCCTTACGCCAGTTTTGATCAGAAATTCATCTGAAAGGTCACTCCGAATACGCACGAGACTTGTTGAGCCATCGTACGCCGATTTAAAGAGACTGATGATCTTCGGAGGGATATGGTCTGCCTCTAGCGTTCTCCACAGTGCCGTCCAGTCGATGCAATCGAAGGCGGATTTGAAGTCAATAAAGGCAATCACTGTTCGCTGTCCATATCGGATATGTCGCTCGACCAAATGCCGGAGGGCGAAGATCTGATCGCGACATCCACGCCCTGGTCGGAATCCAGCTTGTTCTTCACGGCTCATCTGTTCATAGTGCTTTAGGAGTCGCGACTGCAGGATTTTCATGAAGACTTTGCCGACGACTGAAAGAAGGCTGATTCCGCGATAGTTATTGCACTCACGGCTGTCGCCTTTCTTGTGAATCGGGATAATGATAGCCTTCTTCCATCTTGTTGGAACTTTGTCGAGTCTCCAGATCATCTTGATGAGATTGTGGAGTCGAGGGAGGAGGGTGTCGCCACCGGCCTTAATTCCTTCCGCGGTAACCTGATCCAATCCAGGTGATTTCCCATTTTTCAAGGCGTACACAGCAAGCTTTACTTCTTCGAAAGTCGGTTCGGCATCAGACATCGGAGCAGATGGTAGGTCAATCACTGGTGGCGCTGCAGGCGGGCCTTGAGGTGGGTCGTGATTGTAGAGCCCATCGAAGAATTCCTTCCAACGTTGAAGGCGTTCGGCCGTCGAGCGAACAAACGTGCCATCGGCTTTCTTGATGTTGTCATTTATGGACTTGAACTTGCCACTAAGACCACGCAACATGCGGTAGAGTGTACGGTACTCATGCCTCGACGCTGCTTCTTCAAGATCATGAGCCACTTGGTCCCAGTAGGCTTCACGGTCCCTCTTCATCATCCTACGGATGTCCCGGTTAAGTTGCCGATACCGTTCAAAGTCGACAAGCTTTGCCTTCCTCCGTTCGGCCACCAGATCAAGGCAATCCTCTGATATCCAGAGCTGTGTTCGACGTCGAAGAGGCGGACACAGTGGGCGGGCACTGTCAATGATAGCCTCAGCAATCCTCTGCTCTTCTTCATCCACGTCATCAGAGTCGACTAGCTGGGCGAACCGGTTCGAGAGGGCTAGTTGGAATTCTTGGCAACGGTCGCCATCGGCTAACTGTCGCCAATCAAGTCGGGACGGTTTAGGTGCCGCTCGTTTAGCACGATGAAGCTTCAGTCGTAGTCGGGCACGAACAAGATAATGGTCAGATCCACAGTCCGGACCCCTCATCGCACGGACGTCTTGAAGAGATGATCGAAATCGGGTATTGATGAGGACATAATCCAGCATCGCTGAATCTTTACCCCTTGGATTTCTCCAGGTAAGCCGGTGCTTGAGAGGATGCTGGAAGATGCTGTTCCCGATGACCATGTTATTGGCCGTCGCGAAGGACAGGAGCCGAAGTCCATTATCGTTAATTTCTCCATGACCAAAACGTCCCAAGGTGGCCTCCCAGCCTAGTCTTTCAGATCCGACGTGCGCGTTTAGGTCACCAGCGATGATAATAAGATCATTTTTTGGCGTGGCGTCCAGGATAAGCTGAAGGCGTTCATAGAAGTCGTCTTTGTTCGTGTCGGGGCTTGTCTCGGTTGGGGCGTAGACCGCAATAACGTGTGTCGTGACGGTGCCCTCGATAGTCAGGACAGCGAAAAATTTAATTACCTAACACTACTAATAACCCTACAGTACCTCTCACACAAAACACTCTCTCTCTTTCACATAGTTTCCTGTAAGGGCTAGGGTTAGGGTTAAGGGACAGAATATACAGTTTGTACAGTGTAAAAACCATTTAGTCTATGTGGATATACACACACACACACACACACACACACACACACACACACACACATATACTGTATGTCAGGGGTGTCAAACTCAGTTCCTGGAGGGCCACAGCCCTGCATGTAGTTTTCAAATAAGCCTAAAGGTTGTGACTAGCTGGATCAGGTGTGTTTAATTAGGGTTGGAGCTATACTCTGCAGGACTATGGCCTCCAGGAATTGAGTTTGACACCCCTGCTGTATGTAATAGTAAAGGTTGGTTTAAACTTCCTAAATGCACCTTCAAAGGGCTCTAAACGATCCCACCCGAGGAACAAGGGTCTTATCTAGCAAAACAATGTTATTTTCTAAAAAAAAAAAAAAAAAAATACAATTTATATCGTTTTTAACCTTGAAAACCTTTTAACCTCTTGTCTAGCTCTACATGAACTCTGTGTATTCTGGTTTGACAGTTAGGGTAGGTCGAAAAACTCCCATGTAATTTCTTCTTAAACTTCAAAATCATCCTACATTGCTGCTTTTCCTTTTTTTGTGAACAGTGTTGTTTTTGACAACCATCTTAGATTTAGTCTTAGTCTTTTGGACTAAAATGCTTCTTAGTTTTAGTCAAATTTTAGTCACTTCTATATGTGATAGTTTTAGTCCAATTTTAGTCGACGAAAAGTCAAAAAGGTTTTAGTCTAGTTTTAGTTGACGAAAAGTCAAAAAGGTTTTAGTCTAGTTTTAGTCAAAAAAAGGGAAAAAAGTAGTCTTTTAACAAATTAATGTAGGTCAGTAAATATTTTGCTGTTGGGTAGTGTCACTTATAAGTTCTGAAAATAGCAGATCTATAGTTCAACACAATGTGAGCTTCCGGATCGACTATTTTCACCAATAATTACAATAATGAAGGAATGTTTTAGAACATAAAAGACAAACAAGGATGGAATGCTAAAACGGCTTGCCATACTAGTACAGCAAAGAGTATTTAATGCTAAAACGGCTTGCCATAGCGTCAGATACTTTTTAAGTTTTAATTGGCATGCACAATAAGCGGAAATGTCATGCATTTTAAATGTCTGACGGACCACCCACTAACATTTTCGTCTATTCTCGTCTCGTCAACGAAAACTCACACACGTCTCGTCATGTTTTAGTCATCAACGAGCCATTTTTATCTCGTCATCGTCTCGTTATCGTCATGAAAAAAAGTGGCGTCAACGAAATGATTTCGTCATCGTTGACGAAAACAACACTGTTTGTGAAGGGTGTTTAATCTTAAAGCGATGTTGGAGTGGTGAAATGAAATAGAAGTTTTTTGACATACCCTAACTGTCTTGAACTGGAATACACAGAGTTCATGTAGAGCTTGACAAGTCGAGCATTTGAGGTTAAAAAGTATATAAATTGTCTTTTCTTTTAGAAAATAACCCATCATTTAGCTAGATAAGACCCTTCTTCCTCGGCTGGGATCGTTTTGAGCCCTTTGAAGCAGAATTTAAACTGCATTTTGGAAGTTCAAACTGGGGCCACCATAGAAGTCCACTATATGGAGAGAAAACCTGAAATGTTTTCCTCAAAAAACTATTTCTTTACGGCTGAAAAAAGAAAGACATGAACATCTTGGATGACAAGGGGGTGAGTAAATTATCTGTACATTTTGTTGTGGAAGTGAACTTCTTTCATTTTTTTTACGTGGCCTAATCTAATATGAGAACTATTTATGGTTAATAAGTTGTTGATATAGCATTATTTAACTCTTTACATATGAGCTAATTAAACAATAATAATTTGGTTCATTATGATGACAATGAATAAAGAACTATTTGTATAGAGACTATAATGTATTAACTTTAATTTATAAACTATGAATTAACAATAAACCAATAGTTTGCATATGATATGTAAGTACTTCATCAGTGTTGCTATTTTATTGAATAAGTTTATTTCTCTAAAATCCATACTCTGAAAGATAACAGCTTAGTTCTGAAGGAAAAAGTCTATATAGATTGGTAAATGCAAATGCCAAAACGATTCTATCCATCTGTCCATGTCTACTTGGCTCAATTGTCTACTAATGGTCTTTGACCATTCTTCTGTCATATTGAGTGGGTTTGTCTAATTAACAAGTGCTGAATGAATCCACACTGTTGGATAGTCTACATAATCAGCGAACAGTGCTGTTCTGATCTTCCCTCCTTAATGCAAACAGCAATAGACTGAGAATTCATTTGCTACATATGATAAGAATTATATGTGGAAAAAGCAATCCATTAGTGTTCACATTCATCTCAATGGCAGTTGCTTGACTGGCATATGACCCCTCGAAAGTACATCATTTGAAATTTGTTCATTGGCACTCAGTTCTGGGCATGAGCGCTTTTTGAGACAATCAACTGAGCTGTAAATGCTACGTGAGTAATCGCTTTAGAATTTCACTGCAAAAACACACAGTCTCAAGCCCTTTACTAGCAGTTCTCATGACAGCAGACAGAATAAAACATAATTTCAGACCACTAATAGCCGTATAAAGACAAAACGGACCTAGTGTCTGCTCTAATGCTTTGAAATATTTACTGTTTCTATTTCTCCTATAAAATGTTTGAACAATGCTGTAACTACACCTTCATTCCATGAATGGAGGCTTTTGGATGTCTGATACGAATGCAGATATAATAATGTAAAGCTATGTTACTATTAAAGTTCACCAGCAGCTATTTAAATGTAAATAGTGGTTGATACTACGTGCTAAGTAAATAGCAAATAAGTGAAAATAGTGATGCTTTTCATAAGAAGTGTAAATAGAAGTGCTATGCTATTTGTACTAAAGGTAAATAGTCTGAGCAATGGTGGCCATAGTTAGTCTTTTTTCCAATAATGTTGACCACTGTAATTGCACTCAGTGTACATAAACACAGCCTTGCAGTTACTTGTGCTTTATCCTTTCCTCCATTCTTGTCAGCATTAGGCATCACTATTGTAGGAGTAAGTATTAATGCCCCTGGGTGGATTGAGACAGGCCATTTCGTTCTGTGATATTTCACGTCAATGCATCAGCCTCATCATCACTCAGGCCAGATATTGAGACATAACGTGAGTCAGTAGCACCAGGTCTGGCTGTATATCTGTTTAAAGAGCACAGAAGTGTTTTTGCATTGATTCAGTCCCATTTAAGCATAGGCTTGTCACGATCTGTCAGGCTGAGTCTCGTGAGCAGAGCCCTCAGTCTGTTCTGAAAAGTAAATTAATAAATAAATACTTGTTATGAAAGCTTCCTCTGGCGTCACAAACCTGCGTTCTGTGTTGCGTTGGTGACTCGTTTGTTTTATCCACGGCACGGAACATACACCGCAAACATATATCCAGTATTATCTGGGGTGTGGATGTGATCTGCTCGGATCCTGAGATAAATCTTCCGCTAGTCTACCTGTTTTTCTCTGGGTGGCAAGAGCTTTGCCTGGCCTGGCGCTGAGCTGAAGTGACGTCAGTACAGGGGTCTCTAGGGAGGAGGCTGAGTCAGAGACGGGGCTGCGGCCGCAATGCTTTGCCAGTGTCGCGCACAGACGCACACACATTCGCATTCCTCTGTACAGCTCAGCCCGTCTGCCTGTTTGTGTGTCTCTTTTTATGCTACATTAGTGCTTTAATCAGGAGGCTCAATCCCCTACCTGCTTTGTGGAGAATATGAGTGAATACATCAAGGATATAAACCTTGCCTACGCATCCTCGCACCTTGTTATTCTCCAAGGCCAGTTTTATATCTGCTCTGTTTAGTTGGCCCCTTTTTTTTATAGATAATGAAATGAGTAATGTGCAATATAATATTTTCCTCTATGAATGTGTTATGAGATTGTTTGCTCACAAAGGATTTGGTGGAGAGGCCACAAAAGCAAGCAGTGGAAATTTGCGATTCGCGTCACCGTCATTAGACACGTTTGCGTAAGCTGTACCTGAGGCTCTGTCAAAGTGCACGTCTGATTTAAGCAGTTGAGTTGTTGTTGTTTCGAGAGGTGCCGACTCATAGGGAAGGAAGAAGTGAGGAAGCAAGGCAGAGGCAGGCACTTGCCAAGTGGCCATTAGAGCTGCCATCTGGCCGAGCTCTGCTAGATTTTGTTCTCTCTTTCATTGCTCATTCTCATGGGAAATCTGTATTCAGTTCCCAACACAGGACAGAAATAGAGACAGAGGAAGCGAGAGTAAGGTGTGGAATTCTGCAAATTGGAAGATATAACTGCTGGAATTACCTCTGAGAACTGTGTCGGCTGCTGATGATATGTATGCGTTCTGATAGCATGTATTTTTTTTAATGGATGCAAATGATGAAATATAATTATTTCCATGGCTTCATTCATGAATATGGATGCAGGATTTAGTCAAGTAAATTGAATGATTATTCTGCTTCTTTTGTCTGAAGTGTAAATGTGGTAAGTAATAATGAACAAAGTATTAGGGATGCACTCATATTGAAATTTTGACCGAGCTGATAATTATTTTCATGTTATGGCTGACACCAGTGGTTGTGAATAGTTAGTTATACAAGAAAGTTTTGTGTTTGTGGTCTAAAACAGTGTACTGTGCATTTCAAAGTAACATGAGTTAAATGCAAATGCACAGCAGTTCACTACTATTAGAGGAGGTTTAATAGCACAGCTATTAACTAGTAAACACAAATGAAGATTTTTAAAAAAGTAATCCATCTCTGTGAATCCATATAATGCAAGTGGATGGAACCCTCAAAGTTGACGTGTCAAAAACCACACAAAGTGAACATGACCAGGGCTCTAGACCAGTGGTTTTCAAACCTGTCTTGAAGACACTCATGCCCTGCACATTTTGCATGTCTCCCTCATCTAACACACCTGATTCAAATCATCAGCTCATTAGTAGAGACTACAAGACCTGGTCTGTATCCGAAATCGCCCCCTATACCCTCAAATAGGGCACTATTTGAGGGGATAGCCATTTTAAGTGGTGTTCGAAACCGTTCTCGAGTGCACTCATTCAATCCCACAATGCACTGCAAAAATGATTATACAACCGATGTACACTCAACGGCTGGAGATAACCCATAATGCACTGTGAGAATTTTTTTAATTGTAAAAATTTGACGTGGTCGCATTTGTGAGTGCATGGTCTGCTTCAAAGCGTCTGCTCCATACAGCGTGCGTTGCAGAGCCGTGGCACATTGTAGCAGGAGTAAGAATTCACTGATCACATTAAGAGAGGTGCTTTCTGTGCTAATGCTTTGGGTGTATAGCCTGGTTTATATATGCTGTGTTAGCATGAGTGTGAAGGTGTGTGCAGCGTGTGGCAAAAATTATGCAAATATTAAGGAAACGATGGCGTACGGTAGGGTTGCACGGTATACCGGTACTACGGTAGTATCGCGATACTAAAGCTTAAAAATACCCGCGGTGCCATTGCATTTTTGAAACGGTAATACCGTAAGATATGTTATATGCACGGCAGGAACACTGTTGAAAACTTTCATTTGAACATGCACGCCAGAAGAAACATTACAACTTGATTGCCAAAATGTCTTTCTGTTGTGCTTTGTGTAGTACAGGCTGTGTAATTCAGTGTTTCCCAACGCTTTAGTTCAGTTTGAAATGAGAAGTTGCACGTGCACGTCGTTGTTCACGCTGCAGTTTCTCAGAAGAGAGGGTCTGATATTCAGACCGTCTAATGCTATTTAAAAAACAGCAGCTCAAGAATCACTTATTAAACATCAAAATGTTTTACAAGTAAGTATTTTCGTATTTTAATTAATTTGCCCACTTTTAGAACAAGTGTAATAATTCGTTTCTGGAAGCATCTTTGCGATCACGAATGCAATTCCATTCATTAACATAGCGGCTTTGCACTTGGTTCTTATCAATCATTATATATATATATATATATATATATATATATATATATATATATATATAACAACATATAACATTATAAAAGAATACGTTTTAATATAGAAGCTGCTAACTTAGAAATTTCAAGATATGCGAGCAAAAATGCTCCTGCAGTTCAGCAATATGACACGAAAAAGATGTTTTAGTTTCATTTCTGTGTTCGAATCTGAATCCGAATCCGTGTTGGGCGAATCACTGATTCACTAAGCCATTCATAAAAACACTCATTTGATTCGCCCCTGAATGATTCAGCTGTTTTGAAAGAATCGTTTGAATGACTCAGTGATTCAATCATGAACACTGCTGCCACCTGCTGGCTGTTTTAAGTTTCCCATCACATTACATTATATATATTATATATATATATATATATATTATATTCAGAGTTTTGTATTTAAAACATTAATCTTATAACATTACTTATGCAATTATAAGTACAGTGTACAGAGAAAAATCTTGTCTGTTTTCATTTACATGTTTTTATTTGTGAAATTTTGATTCATTTTGTAGAATTGAATTTTAAATGAACAGAATACTGCATGGTATCGTGATACTACTTGGTATCGCGATACTTCAGCTGGTATAGTATCGTAAGTCATTTTTATGGTATCGTGACAACCCTAGCGGACGGAGTGTTTGGTTTTCAAGCTAAAGTAAAAGGCTGCTTAAAGGTGAACATTAGGGGTGGGAAAAAAAATCGATATTGCAATATATTGTTGTGCTCTCTAATCGATACACTAACGGCCAATATCGATATTTTATTACAACACAAAATGATTAATTTACCCGTCGTCAGTGTCACTGTCACTACCCAATATCTACCATTCTGTTTGCGGGGGGGCGCTGTTCGAGTAAATAGGGGTAAAGTGGCAGAAGCAGCGGCCAGTGAAGAACACAAGTTATCTAACAACAACAGAGAAGAAGCGCAGAAAAAGAGAAGTGAGAAAAATGGCGGAAAATAACGAAAACCAAACAAAGACGCACCCGCTAGTTGAGCATGCTGATCAGTTACGCCTGTTTCACACATACTCCGTCTGCAGTGCGTATGCGTTGAGTATTTTTTTCCGCACCCATGTTAACGGATTAGAGCGTTCACACTGCACGCGGTTGCTGTCCGGCAGTACGTCCCAGAAGCGGTGTGCAAGTGCATTCAAGTGCATTGAATAATACGTTGTTTATAAAACGTGTTCTGTGTGAAAGCAAAACGAGTCCGTGCTGCTTCTGCATCGCACACGGACTGCATACGCACTGCAGACGGAGTATGTGTGAAACAGGCGTTAGTGTTCCTCAAGAAGAATATGCATTGATGAGACCACTGTCCAGGTTAACATAAAGCACTTTACAGTAACTTACTACTGACGTTTCAGTATCACGGTTTACACATGTTAGTTAATGTTCATGTTGTTTTTTTAATGTTCAGGCACTTTTATCTGTCTAGCTGTACAGCGTTTACATTTAAGACCAGGAGGCAGTGAGTTATTATGCAAATGCATATTTCTTTGCACAGTGTTGAAAATGTTGGCATTAATAAATGCTTAAGATTTCCTTATTATGGGTATTTTTTTCTTTTTCAGTCACATATATCGTGATATATCGTTGATGAAATTTCTTCCAATATATTGAATATCGTAGATATCGCGAATCGTGATATTATCGATATCGTGGGCCACATATCGTCACAGAATTGAATCGTGAGTTACCTGTATCGTCCCACCCCTAGTGAACATGCTGGTTTTCTTTTAGAAAAAACATGCAAGCACTGTCGCCGACAGCCAGTTTATTTTATTTTTTAGGGGCCAAGCACCGAAGGTGTGTAGGCACCTATTGTATCCATTAGGATTCTTATTATTATTCTTCCGCTCTTGAAGTCTATGGCAGCCCATAGAACCGCTTGCGGAAAAGTTGTATAATTTGGCACACTGATAGAGGACAGTCTGAAATGTCACCATAGCCAATTTGGAGTCTCTAACTCAAACTCTCTAGCGCCACCACTTGTCCAAAGTTTCACTTTCTTTTTGGTAATAACTTTTGAACCGTAAGCCACAAAATCAAAATTCTTTTTTTCTCTGAATCCTTGGCTCATGCCGAGTCGAGTGGACACCAAAACCATAAGGTTTAGTTTTTTTTTCTATAATTAATTGTTTGAAAAACCTACTTTTTCGAACTCGTCCTAGACGGTTTGTCTGATTTCACCAAAATTGGCTCAGATCATCTTCAGACCATGCTGGCAAAAAGTTATGGAATTCAAGTTGATTGGACAAACCGTGCTCGAATAACGTGTTAATTAATTCTACGAAAAGCGTGCAAAAATGGATGTGAGGCCATATCTCCGCAACGCTTTGGAGTATTGAGACCAAGCTTGGTGTGTGTTATAATAAACATGACATGAGGCTACCTGCATTGTTTCGTCACAGTGCCACCTAGTGGTCAGGAGATATGAAAAATTGCTATTTTTGCTTATAACTTCTCTGGTTTAGCCAAAAATCTTGAAACTGGTCTTGTTAGGGGCATGCTGAGTCAAACCATATCCAATTTTCCCATGTCAGCCATTTTGGGCTTCGGCCATTTTGAATTTTGTTATAAAATGCTATATTTTATAAACGTATTAGCGTATCGTTACGAAACTTGGTATGTATCTTCGTCACCAGGCCCTGACAGTACTCAAAAACTTTGGTGGCAGCGCCACCTTGTGGTCAAAAGTTATATGGAAATGTAGAAAAATGCTAATAACTTATGTGAAAAATGGCTTATTGTAATGAAATTGATCTCAAAATATTCCTTGGGTCAGGCTGAGAACATTGATACTAATTTTGCCAAAATTGGCATAACTTCCTGTCCGCCATTTTGATTAATGTAGAAAACCTACTTTTTCGAACTCCTCCTAGACCGTTACTCGGATTTTCACCAAATTTGACTCGGATCATCTTCAGACCATGCTGACAAAAAGTTATGGATTTCGTGTCGATATTCGAAACCGTTTTCATTTAACGTATCAACGAATTTGCTGAAAAGATGCCAAAGCGCATCTGAAGCTGTATCTCTGCAAAGCTTTGAGATATTTGCACCAAATTTTGTATGTGGCATTGTCACCTCACACTGATTACATCACATCAATTTGGTAACAGTGCCACCTATTGGTCAAGAGTAATAAACCATTCATTAACTATCAATTATAAAATGGACAAAAATGCTAATAACTGTAAATAGTATTAGCCTATTGTAATGAATCAGTAATGAATAGTCTCAAAATATTCCTTGGGTCATGCTGACAACATGGATACCAATTATCTTCATGTCCGCCATTTTGGTTTATGTTGAAAACCTACTTTTTTGAACTAGTCCTAGACCATTCGTCCGATTTTCACCAAAATTGAATCAGATCATCTTCAGACTGTGCTAACAAAAAGTTATGGATTTCATGTTGATAGATGAAACAGTTTTGCCAAAATGACTCTGAGGCTTTATCTCTGCGAAGCTTTGACATAATGACACCAAACTTTGTGTGTGCCTTTGTCACCTCACACTAAACACACCACGTCGTTTTGATAACAGTGCCACCTGTTGGTCAAACGTAATAAGCCATTAAATCATGTCAATAGTTGTTCTACATTATTTTTCTGTCGTTTTGACTAAAATCATCTTAAATGGCTTCCTTTCACTCATTGTTGCAGTTGGTCTGGTGTTCCATACCATCCTTAGCTCCTCATTTTCCCTTTCAATGCTTGGCCCCGTAATTGCTGCTTGCAGCTATATTTTATTTTTGTTTTCATTTTGAAAAGCTTGTTATCTTTGCTGTTTACCTCATGCTATGTGGTAGAGGCTTTTCTTTTAATTTTTTAAATTTTGATTTCTGTGTTTTGCTGATATTCTGTAATTTAAAAGACATGCAACATTCAGTAATTTATTAGTCGGTAGATAATACGGCATGTGGTACATGTCATGCCTCATCTTATTCATTTTTAAATATATACATAATATATACATACTAAACATAAATTTTATATAAACTACACTCTTAAAAATAAAGGTGCTTCATGATGCCATAGAAGAACCTTTTTTGTCTAAATGGTTCCATAAAGAACCTTTAACATCTGAAGAACCTTTCTGTTTCACAAAAGGTTCTTTGTGGCGAAAGAAGGTTTTTCAGATTATAAAAAGTTAAGAAAGAGGTGGTTCTTTAAATAACCTTTGACTGAATGTTTTTTTGTGGAACCAAAAATGGTTCTTCTATGGCATCGCTGTGAAGAACCTTTTAAAGAACCTTTATTTTTAAGAGTGTAGTTTGTTATTGTAGCCTACTGATTTATTGTTGCTGTGCTTTTTAAAAAAGAATAACAATGAATCCATCTGTTGTTTTAGTGAAAGGTGTATAGATGTAAGCAACAAAGACAATTTTACAAACTGTAAAAATACAGTTTCTCTTTTTTCTTTCTCTGCGTGAGAACATGATGCGTGGCGTAAGAGCAACATGGTTTGCCGGACGTAGCGACAGTAGCGAAGGGGGGTGGGTCTATGCAAAGGGTCAATTAACTCCAGTTGATAAATTGATGTCTTCTGAAGCGAAACAATAGCTGTGTGTAAAAAAAAAAAAAAAAAAAAAAGTATATTATCTAATAATCTATCGCTATTGCGTTTGGTACTAGATGATGAACTAAATCTTCTAACAGGCAGAAACAATTCAATTATAAGTGATATTGTCCATCCCTAACCAGAATGGTGACTATATGTACATGAAAATATACGGCTAAATCTGAAAATCGAATTCATTGTGTTCATGGCAACCTTGAGGCACCTGCGCACAACTATTGATCTTGTTTTACCAGCAGCATCTGTCCTATATAAAGCAGTCCAGCCCTCACACTTTTCACTCATTTTCAGTCTAGTGGCCCCCATCAGCTTTTCTTCTGGCCGTTGCATTAGGACTTAGCATTCTAAAGAGCTCCACCATATCCATCTCAATTCCTTAAGACAGGCCACAGAAATGGCTCTGTTCTCTTCAGTGTTCTACGGTGGCAAGAAAGCACTTATAGAAATGCACTGTGATGTGCGAATGAGCTCTTATGAGAACATCTTAGGACATCTCCCAGCCTAAAATGCCACAGTGGTGCTTTTAGAGGGCAATGCTATCTCTGAACATACTTGACATGCCAAAGTGTGTGATATATGGCAATGGAAATGTACAGATCCAGCAGCTGAACATATGGTCGTTGTTCCTCGTTATGCATCTCTGTTCATACATATATGATTGTTACATGTGATGATTCACCAGGCATCCAGTCATAGTTTTAAAATAGTATGATAGTCTTCCTTTTATACCTCCCGCACTAGCTGTGCAAAGAAAGCACCCCTTTCTGCTTCATCTCTCTCTCTCTCTCTCTCTCTCTTGCTTGCTTTCCCCCCTCATTTTTCTCTCCCCACCTTGGCCAACAATCTCCAGATAAAAGTGCAGCATCGTGGGACAAATTGCCCCAACAGCTCAATGATCCTGTCAGTGCAGCGCGCCGGCTCTCACCCCTGTGACAGAGGCTATTACTCACAAATAGGTCTCTCAATAAAGCCGACCAGGCCCATGAATGGCTCATTCAACCTTTTCCGCTAAACAGGAGGAGATAAAAGGGTGGAAAAAAATTCACACAAACAATATAAATATAAATAACAAGCTTGACAATTGGCACTCAAAGCATCTCTTTACTGTGGGAATTGAATTCTGTGAATGAGCTAGTTACATCCCTTGCAATAAGCTACAGGAAAGAGCACAAACACACAATGTCAGCGGCGTCCAATTTCATGCTTTGAAAATTGGACCCCTGTGATTCCTCTCTGAGAGTGTAGTTCATTATGTGAGACTTTTGGGGAGAGAACATTTGAGGAAACAGTTGAAATTCATGTGGGAGACTGTTTAAAAGTTACTTTGCGAGCAGCTTTGGAGGAATGAGTCACATTTCATTAGTAATCACATTTTAATTCTTGACTGACCACCTGTTGTTTCACAGCTGGGGGTGTCGACTATGAATGGCAAATGAAACATTCAACCTGCTCTTATGGCGTTGTGTTCACACAGCTTGTTTTTCTGCTGCGAGCGTAAAGCTGTTTACAAAGAATCCCTTAAAACCTGGTTCCTTAGGAAAGAATCATTACCCTTTACATTTGTTAAGTCTGTAACTCGGAGCCCACTTTCTTACAGCAACAAATGTATGATTCATGTTTGCGCATAAAATTAGACGTCATTTGTCATTGACTAATGTGCTTTATGCTGAGGTCTGAGCAGTATATAAATCACTTGTTTCTGTCGTAAATGAATGTTGACTCTGACGCTGACCCTCTTTCTGTCAGGTGCTGCTCATGACCCGAGTCCACAGCTGCCTCAGTGACCTGCCTCACCTGCCTATGCCTTCACCATATTCCGGCTGTCAAAGTACTCTCTTGCTTTTCATTTGCTTTCTGCTTGATTGTGGGTTAATGATGTGATGCTTCTTTTTTGTCCTGTTAATTTAATCAAAAATACATTAAAGGCTATTCATACATAATGTGACACACAGCTCCTCTATGATGAGCATGCTTTAACTGTAATAACAACAACAACATAAAAAGGTGGACTTTGACTTTTGACATCGACTTTAAATTGTTGTGTTGAAACCAACATATAGGAAAAAACATCAAAACAAATGAAAGTCTTTTAAAATATCACATCATGTTACCATTTCAAGTCCCAAAACACTACGCAATTCATGATATTTAAAAAATTTATAATTATTTAACTAAATATATACATTGCCGTTCAAAAGTTTGGGATCAGTATGTTTTTTTAATGCTTTTTAAGTCTCTTATGCTCATTACAGTTCCATTTATTTGATCAAAAATACAGAAAAAAGGGAATATTATTGCATTTTATAATAACAGTTTTCTATTTTAAATATACTTTAAAATATAATTTATTACTGTAATGCAAAGCCGAATTTTCATCAGCCATTACTCCAGTCTTCGGTGTCACGCGATTCTTTAGAAATCATTCTTATAAGCTATTTATTATCAATGTTGGAAACAGTTGTGCTGCTTAATTTTTTTGGAATCTGTGATACTTTTTCAGGATTTTTTGATGAATAAAAGCCCAAACTTTGAATGTAAGTGTATATTGTTGCAAAATATTTCTATTATATATAATTTCTATTATAAAAGCATCCTTGCTGTTCCTTTTATTCAGCAAGGATATGTTGAATGGATAAAAAGTGATAATAAAGACTTTTTCTTCTTTTTAACTTTTTATTCATCAAAGAATCCTGAAGAAAGTATCACAGATTCTAAAAAATATTAAGCAGCACAACTGTTTCCAACATTGATAAAAAAAAAATCAGCATATTAAAATGATTTCTAAAGGATCATGTGACTCTAAAGACCGGAGTAATTATGCTGAAAATTCAGCTTTGCATCACAGGAATAAATTCAATTTTAAAGTATATTAAAGTAGAAAACCACTATTTTTTTAATTGCAATATTACTGTTTCCTGTATTTTTAATCAAATAAACCCAGCCTTCATGAGCAGAAAAGACTTCTTTAAAAAACATTAAAAATCTTACTGATCCCAAACTTTTGAACACCAGTTTATATTCAACATTAGATAAACATTTATTAATTTTATTTCAGATACTACTTTCAGATACTGCATTCATGTTTTATTCAGTATTTATTAGACATATCCAAATGGAAAATAACAGGACAGAAAAAAACTAGGGATTGATCTTTCTGTACATCATATACAATCTGTTTAAACCCTTTAAAAAAGGAAATATGCTATTGATTGATTTTTTACATTTCCTGAAACTAAACGTTTCAAAATCAAATGAATTCAAAGAAAACATAAGTAAAAACTTGGCACATGTTTTAAACTAGATTTCTGGCTTTTTTTGTTGTTGTTGTTGTGGTGGACGCTCTGTCATTGATCCTTATACTAGTTTAAACAGCTGGAACGAAGCGTCCAATGTAGTGTTTGTACTTTCGTATAAAAGGAAATGACATCTATGGATAAGTAGCCATGTTGGCTGATTTGCCCTAAAACTACAGTTGAACTTTGTGAAGGTTATATTAATCCCGTCTGATTGACCAAGGCGAGAGCCATTAGAGTGCCCTCGGGCCTGTGATCTAACGCAGGCCCACGTAAAAACTGCGTCAGCAATGGCTTGTGAGCCACTGATTTTCTCATGTGGGGTGTCTGAATTAACTTGATCTCTCTCCTCCATCTCTGCCAAATATAATGTGGACGAAGCTATTTAGGTAACAATTAAGCCATGGTTTGACCAGAGCGCTGCTTGGCACAGACGCTCGGCTCATTAAGCTTTGCTTTTGATTAGGGGCTGGATTGGGGAGGATGGGGGTAATCATGACTCACCCATCATTAACATTAACATTTTAATCTTGTTTCAAAGAGAAGACACATAAACCTCAACTTGTCTCCCCACCCGTCCTCATGCACATGCTCACATTCACACACAGCCCCCAGACAATGACCTCCCAGCTAGCCATTGATTATCAATAATGAATGTGAAACGGGGGAGAGGAGCGAGAAAGGCCTGAAGCGGGATTAGACACAGTTTTGCTTCCGATGCTCCTTGCTGATTTGTCCTTCAAGGCGGCTTTGTGAATGGATTGCTTTCATGAACGCCTCTCTACTTCTGTTCTCTCATTCCCACGTTCAGCTACTCATCTGTCTCTGTCTTTTGATTGAGATGTTGTGTCCTCTGTCGGGGTGAGAGAACGGCGAGGAGGGATAATTAGCATCCTTGTTACCTTATCTGGGAAATCCTCTTCTAAACAGAGTGATCATTAGCTTAACATTGATAACTTTTGAAACGTACACCGATTTCTTGTGAGCATGTGGTTGCTTGACCCTTATAACACATTAGAACATTTTAGCATAAGTAGTATGTTATAATGGTCATTAAAGGTACAGTTCACCCCAAAATGAGAATTCTGTTAACATTTACTCACCCTCATGTTGTTCCAGACCTGTATTGAATTCACCTGGAAATTGAGCCCAGCACTATACTATAGAAATGTTCCATTGTAGTTATCACATTTCATTTGCACTGCTATGCATCCAGTTAGAAGACATTAGATCCAATGGAACTGAACTGTTTTGGACAACCCAGGGTCATGAAAATACGTGCCTCTATAGAAATTTCTGCATACTGCTCGTTTTGCGGAAGTTTCAAATCGAAATGTCCAGAGAGTGGCGCTAAAACACACATTTAATATGTGACTGTGGCACGTTTTTATTACGTTGGTACAGGCACATATCGCTCAGTTTTTATTACACTGCTTGAGGTACATATTGCGGCTGTTCAGAATTTAAATATCCAGGCAGTGTCGCTAAAGGTTACTGCTCTGTCGTGTTGGAAAGATCCCCTACGCCAAACCCAATCCTAAACCCACCCGAAAGTGTTAACAAATGCAAAAGTGATGTAAAAACACTTGTTGATGCAGTCCTGCCATTTTACCTTCCTTTGCAAATTTGAGCTGTTTTGTCGAACCGTAGTTTGTACCAGAGCTCATCATCACTCAAGTGTAACTACGAATCTCACGAGTTACCGAGCAAAAGTATCAGTTTTCAAATCATAGACATATAACATAACATGTTCTGCAAGTAATTGTGTGAAAATAAGGCTTTAAAAATCAAAACTTCGTAAATGTAAATCATACTTTGTGTGAAAAGGAATAAAAGAGTTTCACTGCCTCTAGTGTTCATTTCAGTTGGGAACTGCAGTGATTCGTACATATAGGTATGTTTTTTCACTTCTGCAGAAATGTGTATATAGAGGTTTTTTTTAATGAGCCCATGTTGGTTCGGACTTTGTGCAACACATGAGGGTTAGTAAATTAGACAGAATTTTCAGAATATGTAACACTTTGCAATAAGATAGCATAAGTTTAAAATGAGCAATACAGTTTAGTATTTATAGTATTTATTATTTTTTGTTATCATTAGTTAATGCAAATACATTAGTTAGTATATGTTATATTATCTGGTACAGAATTTTCTTTTTTTGGTTGAATTTATCTGGTTTAGTAAGCTTTTTAGAATTAATATGAAGTATTATGGGCAGTGACTTTTTCATATTACAAATATTTTAGACAATAAGTTTATATATTTATATGGACATGTACAATGAAAAGTCTTGTAGTAGGTGCTGTTGCAGCTTTTTTTCACCGTTTGAAAATAGACTACCTTTACCATTTTTAACTTAAAAAATAAATAAATAGTTTTTTTTTGTACAAATACTATATAGTAGGGCTGGTTAAAAAAAGTGATCTCTCGATTTTAATCAATTCTCATTTTTACGTAATAATATCGATTCCTAAACCTCAAAGATTAATTAGTCTAGCCTGTTTTCAGTTAATGAACAGAACATTGTAGCGCGCCTCCCATACAATAAATTGGAATAAGCTTGTGCTTTGTTACTTTTGATATGAAACAAAGTCTCAGATGTCAAATTTTTTCCATTTTGTTGCAGTATTCAAACAATAAATGGCGTTTTGATTTGTTTAATGTGAGTTCAAGGGAATGTTCAAGAGAAGCAGCAGCACGAAGTGCACGTCAACTAATCATCTCCTCCGCTTAAATACCAGTTTCAGCATGAAATAAACATGAATAAAAATCAGAAGATATATATAAAAAAAGACTACAACTTACCGAAATCCGTACTTTGTCTTTTGTAATTGTTCAATCAGTGTTTCGACCGCGGAAAGATGTCAATATAACAGCTTGCAAACAACGTCACATTTACACAGAAAAAAACTATTCAGTGACTATGTACTTGCTAGTCAGCTAAAAAAAAATAACTCTAGAGAGGAGCATTTTGCTAAATATATGCACCATACAGCATATTAATTATAATTATAATATTTTTTCCTTGAGAATTTGGCATGTGGGCCTACTGTATCTGATTTATATCCAAAATAATCAACACTGAGTTGACTTGAATCTGAAATTGAATCAAATGTGACAAAACCCAGCCCTAGTATATAGACTTACAATTGATATCCATTAGTTTTAATGAGTAGTATTAATTTCTAAAAGCTCTCTGATGTTTATGAAAGCCCTTTTATCATAATGCACAATGAAAACCATATACTTTATCTTAGAAGTATTTGACTTCCAAGTGTTTTTTTTCACAGTGCTGTGCATTGTGTCGCAATACATGCTTGATTTACCATGTGCCAGAACAACTGGGTTAAGGACGCTGAAAGGACTTTGGCTTGACTTCTTGACTTCATACATACACCGAAAAACTCTTTAGTTTTTAGCAACTGATTGTAGATCAAAAAAATAATAAAGTGACAACCATGTGTTTTTTGGGGGGTGGAGGGGGGCGGGTGGCATGTTTCAGTTTTATAATTAATGTTACAAATGTTCACTGTAATTTCACACATCTGCAGTACATTCTTCCAATAGCTGTTGGAAGCATCTGTGTGGCTTTTGGCCAACAAGACAACTGGCAATGCTCATGATGATTTCTCACTGTGAAAGATGACTCCCCTGCATGGCATCGTCCTATTCACATCACACTTGTTCAGTGTTTTTCTTATAGTTAACTCCTGAGCGCCTCACATTTGAAATGTTACATGCTTTGCTCTTGGAGTGATTGACAAGTATTCTTGACGGTAGAAAGGACATTGTTGAACATCTGCTAATCTGTGAATTCATAGAGGCTGAAGTCATGAACATCAAACACTTTGAGGTCCACAGAAACCTCTTGTCAGTGAAAAGCTTAATCCACTGTGAAAACATCTAAAGTTTATGTTTGTTTTTAAAGGAAACACACACCTGCCAACTCAATGAATTGAACACCTTGACTCAAAATAGAGCTGATTACCTTGTTCAAAAACTTTTCCAACAAAGGCGGTGCACAATGGATCCATGTGGCATTTTCTCTGCATTATATATTTGCTCTCTTCAGATATCAGATCAGAGTTTAGGTAAAATTAGAAAAGGACTTCAAATGGGGCGGCAAATATTCTTTCATTACTGTGTGGTTTGTTCTCACTAATCTAATATTGTTGTAAAAGCAAGTTACGACTGTGAAAACACTCTTTATTTATGTTCCATCTATTTGAGGATATTAAACGTGGCTGATGGACTGTGTCTAAGATGTCTCCATCTCCTTGTTTCCTCAGAACCACTGGTACAAATTAGAGTGTTTATGAGAGCTATTCCCAGGCCCAGCAGACAAATTTGCTGCACTAAATCGGTAACCTACGGGGTATTTCCTGTGTAGTCTGTGTTAAATTGCATATGATTAGCAGGGAGAGTTATCCTCCACCACTATTAATGTCAGCCGCTTAGTCCAAGGCTTGAAGGAGAGTGCAATATAGTAATGTGACATGATTACAGCGAAATAATGTTGCTATAATTATAATAGCCATTGAAAATGACTTGAATTTATTGTCTTTTGAGGTGAATGGCTACTCTGGTACCAAGTTTATGCTAAAAAAATGTAAAAATACTAGCCTTTTGGCAGTGGTGAGAGTGCTTACATGCTGTGGTATGTGGATGTGTGCAACTGTGAAAGATCAGTTCCGCTTCTTGATCAAAATGCCCATCTCTACAAGATGTTAATGTAAACAGTCAGTCATGTTTTAAGTAAACATAAAAAGACAGGGCAATATATCTGATTTGTCAAAATGGATTAATCTTTGCGTTAAGTGTTGCCGTGTAAATACAGCTTAATAGATCTTCTGCTGTCTTCTATGTCATTAATAATCAGGAATATTGACAGGAAAATTAGAAAATCGCTCACTGCTCTTGTCTGGATATCTAGCAGCTTATATTAGCCTTTACAGTTACATACTTATTAAAGCACTCTTTGTTTTTTTTTATTTTTTTTACTTGTGTTGTGTTTCTTTTATTTATTTTACGCTTGACTATTTACTTTTTTATTTGCATTAATACTTAACTGTTTATATAACTTTTTTCATGTATAGCACAAGAAAGTGCATGTCCTATTTACCGTATTTGTTTGCATTTTTCTATTAAAAAGATGCTTAAATCTTACTTTCTCTTTGTGTTTTTCTCATATCCTTTCTTTTTTTGTTTTAGCCTCTTTCACAGACTGGGCCTTGAGGATGCTTGTCCTTATGTGCTGAAGACTTTACACTGCTGTTTATTTGTCTGACAGATTTGAGGTCTGGATTGGCCATTTGCCAACAGCCTTTATGATCCTCGCTATAACTCATGCATATGTTTCAGCTGTTGGGTCATGTATGCACTGACACCAAACATTCACTTCAATATCTTAAATATTTGAAACATGCTTGTTGGACACGCCTGCAAGTCCAAACCTAGTATGCAAGGATAAATAATAAAAGAAATGCTTAGCAGAAGATATACAGACCACAATGAATCACAGGATCCATGTTTTGAAGGTTTTTTCTGTAAATGCTGTTGAAGCATTCTTAGATTTGTTGTTGTTTTCAATGACAGGGACATGTAACATGAGAAGTCAGCTGTCAAATTTCAACACTACATTTTGCCATGAGATTCATAAGAAGTTTTAGTGAGGAGTAAGTTGCAACTTCTTTTTTCCACTTTGATCTTTTCTTTCTCTCTGTTTCTCTCTTAGTCTCTCTGCAGCTTTTGCAAGGAGAGCTGATCGTGCAACATTGCGTCCTAATGTTTCACCCATTTAATTATTCAGGAGAACCCCCAATGGCCGTATGTCACTGGCTCTGCCACGCTGACAGACCTGGTATTCGTCACCTTTTCAGTCTGTCTCCTGAAGACACTGCACTCTGTTTAGCATTTCCCCCCCTCTCTCTTTCCCTTATCCTGTCAGCGTTGTGGTCAGTAACCAGTCTGAGCGGTCCGTGTCTTCTTGGTGGGAATGAAATGACCCAGTGTGTGTGTGTGTGTGTGTGTGTGTGTGTGTGTGTGTGCGCATTTCATTTTTCACGTGACATCTGTCAGCCCTAGTGCCTCATGTTGGTGAAAACTGCCATTTTCCATCTGTTATTTATATACAGTTGAAGTCAAAAGTTTACATACACCTTGCAGAATCTGCAAAATGTTAATTATTGTACTAAAGTAAGAGGGATCATGCAAAATGCATGTTATTTTTTATTTAGTACTAAGATATTTCACATAAAAGACGTTTACATATAGTCCATAAGAGAATGAGGTTTAAACGCTCACCAATGCATTAAGATCCAGGGGTGAAAACTTTTGAACAGAATGAAGATGTGTACATTTTTCTTATTTTGCCTATTTTTTATTTTATTTTGTACTGCTATTCAGAAGCTATAGAAGATACATATATTGTTTCCCAGAGGACAAAATAAGTCAAATTTACCCTGATCTTTAAATTCAAAAGTTTTCACCCCGTCTCTTAATGCGTTGTGTTTCCTTCTGGAGCATCAGTGAGCATTTGAACCTTCTGTAATAGTTGCATATGAGACCCTCAATTGTCCTCAGTGTGAAAAGATGGATCTCAAATCATAGTAATTGTTGGAAAGGGTGCAAATACACAAATGCTGAAAAACCAAAAAATGTGTGGAACAGCGGGCAGTTTAACTGTTCAGGACAAACAAAGGACTCCTGAACAACTACACCAAAAAAAAAAAAACCCAAATCTGCAGTACTGAGGTTGCAGACATGATACAGGTTAGATTATGATTAAGATCCTCATCTGGAAACATATATTAACAGGAGGATCTCAAAATCGTAGTCATTGTTGGAAAGGGTTCAAATACACACAAATGCTGAAAAACCAAAGAATTTGTAGTACTTGAAGAATTTTTCTGAAAAACAGCAGGCAGTTTAACTGTTCAGGACAAACAAGGGACTCATGAACAACTATCACTAAGCAAAAAAAAATAAAAAATTGGCTGTGGATCATTCAGGTAACAACACAATATTAAGATCATTAACATTTAGCAGATTCCGCAAAGTGTATGTAAACTTTTGACTTCAACTGTATGCAAGTATATGTGACTTCTTTGAATTTCTGTTTATTTTAATTCAACTTTAAGGCATTCTCAATTCATAATGGCACACAACTCATAATTTATTATAATTTATTAATATCATAGTTTAAAAAACAAGTAGTGTTATAAAGAATATGCATCTAATTAATAATATGTATGAAATTAAGAACATGTCAGACATCTGCATTACTGAGGTTGCAGGCACGATACAGGTTAGATTATGATTATAAGAGCCTCCTTTGGAAACACATAGTTAACAGGAGGATGAGATGAGCAGAAATAACACACTCTCATTCATCTTTTTAGTGGGAGGATGAAAAGACAGTAGAGCAAAGCTTTGTTGGATTCTCTCATTGGCAGGAAGAGGATCTGACACATTTTCCCCCTGCAGCACTGAAAAAAAGGAAAGGCAAAAAAAGGAAAAGACAGAGTGTGTCTGCACCAAGCAAAGTTGAAAATGAACCTACGCAATACACACTCTATTTTTGAAGAATCTATTTTCACTCAGGTGGATATAAATTTGGTGGTGACTCGGATCCAGGAATAGTTTAACGGTGTGTATTTCAAGCAGAGGGGAGGGAGTTGGGAATAGCTTGCATCGGCCTATTTGCTTTTAGTTTTAAATGAGTGCGTTTGGAGGAATGCGTGACTGTGAATCACACACCTCCCTCCCCTGTTTGCTGACCTGATGTGACTAACATCTAAAAGCTGAATCCAAACTCAATGATTTATTTTTGACCACAGACTAATCTTGGAAGATTTTAGTTTATCCCTCTTCAAGCTGTCAATTATTGAGTCTCTATGTGCACAAGATTTCTCTTCAGTGCACAGTATTTGCAGATATTTATTAATATTAGCACTCCTTATTTTCATTGTTTTATGTCAGGGTTAATTTCATAATATTGAATTGCACACATGTCTTGGTTTAACACAAAATTGTCTCACATATTTTTTTTATACCATTCTGCAGCATATCTCCCTTGCTAAAAGTATAAAATGACTCTATTCGTCTCCCTGCATGTATATAAATGCTTGTCGGGCTGCCATCAGAGGCGGTGTGTGGCTGTATTAGAGGATGGAGCAGACCGAATGCAGAAGATAGCTCTCTACTCCCCTGCCTTTATTTGAGCTGCTGCTGACTTTGTGAATGGACCTGTGCTCCTCCCATTTTTCAGGTGCTGTGCTCCTATTGGCTGAGAGATCTCCGCAAGCAAACTGCAACATCACAGCACTCCAAGTTCCATTAATGGCTTGTTCTCTCATTCTCTTCCTCGCTCTCTTTCACTCTCAGCTCGTTCCTCATCTCTTCGTCTGCTTCTCTCTGTCTTTCCAATTCTCGTTCTTATTCTTGGTAGAGCCTTTGTTTGTAATTCTCGTTATGTCTTTGTTTTCTCCCTCTCTGTCTCTTCATCGCTCTGTTACCATGTCACGGGGTGGGAGAAAAAGGGAGGGCGGGAAAGGGAAGAACCAGCCTGGAGAAAGAAGTCTGCACCACATAGAACATTCAAATGGATTGCTGACATCAGCACATCAATAATTAAAAGGTTTTATTCATAGCCTGGAAGGGAGAAAAATCAATTGACAAATCACATATTCACTTTGAGTTACTTCAAACATCACAACAATTAGAATGCAGGAAACAGAAGGGGCTGTTGGCTGTATGAGTGTGTCTGTGTAAACACAAGCAAACTACAAAAATGTGAGTCTGTGTGGCAAGAATGTTACATGTAACCCCTTTTTCTATATATAGTCACACAGTAATTTTGCACACGGGAACTGGGCTGCCACCCGTGATTTAAATCAATGGCGAGAAGAGGAATAGCAGACATAACAGCCATAGAAACGGTGAGTCACACGCCCTTTTTATAACTGAAGTATTTAGTGAAGATGAACCACATTTTTCTCCTGCACTTCATCATTTAGTGTACGCTGATGAATCTCTCATTACATTTGAGCGGCCACTGTTCAGATCTCTCATTCTATTACAGGCTGCACGTCTATCAACTATTGTGTGCCATGCACAAGAGCAGTGATTACTAGTAAAAAGCTCAGCTCTCTGGCAAAACTAGGACAAAATGTTAGCACAACCAATTTTGTTTATATTTATTATACTGCCATTAATCATTATTTCATACCAAATTTGTGTGATTCTCACATTTCTGGAATAATAGCATTCTTGTATGAGTCTCAGACTGACAAAGCCAAACAAATGAAGACCGACTTAGTTTGGGTAAAGTGTCATCGCAACTCTCAACACTCAGCTTGAAAATTAATAATTTATTCTGGAGTGCATGCTCATAAAAGTGTGACGCTTGCAGCGGACAACCAATCACTTGAAACATGGAGCGAGGCAGAGTGATTTACTTTCAGCTGATGTACAGGAGATCATCCTGAAAAAAAAAAAAAAAAAAAAAAAAAAAAAAAAAAAATATATATATATATATATATATATATATATATATATATATATATATATATATTCGCAGAAGGTTGCAACACCATTGCTGCCACAGAAGCTCTTTTTAAGGGATAGTTCACCGAAAAAAGAAAATTCTGTCATTCTCTCACCTTCATGTTGTTCCAAACATGTAAAGCCTTCTACACACTGTATGATTTTAGCAATTCTATAAAATCATTGCTGATCACATTGTGCGACATGGATCTAATAAACTTTCATGTAAACTGTACGATACACCTATTGACTTGTAGGCTACGTCACATGTTACGTTATCAGCATGCGCTAGTGGTAAACAAAAAGAGCATAATAAACCACACTTTGGCAGTTGTTGTTTTTATGTGTGCTGAAAAAAGTGGAAGCGGTAAAAAAAAGGAAGGAATAAGATCTTGAGGTAAGCAGTTTTAAGTTTTAGCACCATGTCACGTTGATTTCATGTCGCATTTTTATTGGCTGGTGAGTAAACGTGGGTCGTAGCAGCAGGCTGAATTTCTGGCACTGTCAGAAAATGATCGTAGGCTTTGATCACAAGACTGTGACAGCGGCCGTCTTTGAACCTCACTTACTGTACAACATAGGACCACAGATTCGTCTGGGACAGCTGAAAATCGTGCAGTGTGTTTTGGGCTTAAGACCTCTGTTCATCTTCAGAACACAAATTATTACAGATATTTTTGATGAAATCTAAGATCTTTCTGGCCCTGCATAGACGGCTTCTTCTCTTCTGTGTCAGTCTTTGACATACGTTCACGAGAGTACCATGACACATGCGGGTGCATTCCTCTGCTTGTAAACAAGGCATAGCATATCCGGGTTTTACGCCTGTGTCTCGTGAATGCACATGGAAAACTGACACAGAAGAGAAGAATTGTTAAATGAAGTCATTGCGTTTTCTTTGCGTGCAGAAAGTATTCTCGTAACTTTATAAAATTATAGTTGAACCACTAGTCACATTGACTATTTTAAAGGCATCCTTACTACCTTTCTAGGCCTTGAACATGGTAGTTCCATTGCTGTCAATGCAGGGTCAGAAAGCTCTTGGATTTCTTTAAAAATTTGTGTTCTGAAGATAAACAAAGGTCTTGCATGTTTAGAATGGGGTTGAATAAGTAATGAAGGAATTTTTGGGTAACTATTCATTTTAAGATGTTTAAAGTCCTAATCTAGTTGGTTAATTAACCTAGCATTGTGTGTCACGAAGATTGTTCGCTCTTTGGCAAATTGCTCTTTCCTCTTGTGTTAAGAAGGCATAAAATGGAAATTCTTCTATTTTCGAAATGTATGTAAGAGTTCTTATTGTGGACAATTTATTTATGCATATACAGTGGTGTGAAAAAGTGTTGGCCCCCTTCCTGATTTTTTTTTTTTTTTTGCATGTTTGTAACACTTTAATGTTTCAGATCAACAAATTAGAATATTAATATTAATGTGACAAGGACATTTTTAGGTGAACTATCCCTTTAAGAAGGCTTTTTGTGAGTGAATTTGTAGAGGAGTTATTAGCTGTGATGTAGATACATTTGACCATATTGCTATTTGTACAATATGTGTGATTTGCAGCACGATCTGTTATCTAGAACATGCAGCATACATATATGTTACTATGGTGATGTACCTCAGTCAAACGTTGCACAACTTATGTTAACAAGACTGGCTCAAACCAAACTTAAATGTAGCTAAACAAGTGCAAACAGGCCTTGGGTCACTGTCTCAGACACTCTCTCGATTAGTTTGAATGAAGCTATTTTTAGACGGATCACAATCATAAAATAATTTAACAGCTGTAAGTAAATAGCAAAATATGTTGACGTGAAGAGGCTGTAGATATATCTGTTTGGGCAGGAGAGAGATGCTGCTAGTACTGTGTTTTCAGCACGGTGGCGGGGGAGTGTTGATTTATCACTGGCAAACAGAGTGGAGCTTGACTGCTTGGCGGGGAGTGGTGATGAAAACATACATCCAAATGAATGAGTGTCAGGGATTAATCAAGCCCTGTCCTCAGGTCTGGAGACCCGATCATAACTCATTCCATAAAGTTTGCGAGGAAATGATAATCTCAGAGAGTCAATTAGGCTGAGTGCTAATGTGTCTGAACCGCTGCTTAGCCACTGAGAGTAGGGGCCGGGCCAGTGTGGGTGAGAGAGCTGTGATGTGTAGAGAATTGCCCCTATCACCATCAATCATTGCTAAAGAGGAAGGTGTGACCGGGCAGTACATCACTCTGTCTTTAGTCACGCTAACTAGAGGTTTAAATCTGTGGTCGCTGCACTGTTACCTGCCATTTAGCAGATACTTTTCATCCAATTAACTTATGGCGAACTCACTGAATGAATAGTTCCCCTGAGGCAACAAGGGGTTAAACACCTTGCTCAGTTACACAGAAGTGATAGGGCAGGATTGTGATCTCAGTAACTGCTGTTAAAGATACTGTAGCCCTGCTTGGGACTGAACCAGCAACCTTTCTGAGAGCTGTTCAGAAGTGGTGTTTTTGAATGACTCTTTTAAGTGAGCAGATCCTACTGCCATTCAGTGTATCTTGTTCACTGATATCTCTCTTTTTTAAGGACAGTGAGTAAGTGTGTGACTGCTTTGAAGGCTTTTCCCACCTGTAAAGACTATCTTGTGAAAGATGTGCAAAGACTCAAGATAAATGTATTACAATGACACCAAAATGTTATTGAAACCCATCATGAATTTTAGCCGAGTTTTGTTATTGTATAGCTTGATAAAACACAACTGAGGACAAATTATATCTGCTTTTTTATTTGTGAGGAAAACACAAATAAAGGGATTAAAGACATAGTTCACCTAAAAATGAAAATTTTGTCATTAATTACTCACCCTCATGTTGTTCCAAACCTGTAAGACTTTCGTTCATCTTGGGAACACAAATTAAGAGATTTTTGATGAAATCTGAGAGCTTTCTGACCCTGCATAAACAGCAACGCAACTGATGCATTCAAGCCCTTTTTAAAATAGTCCATGTGACATTAGGAGTGTGCAGTATGACTCCACGATCTGCTTTTAAAAAAATATTCTATAATTGTGACACTGCACTTATTCATAATCACAAAAGTACATTATTTGCATGTGCTTTAAAGCCTTGTCGGTTAAATAACGTTATTTCGTTACTTCTTACGTACGTGCACCTGAAGCGTGCACGCTAAAAGCCTGTCAAACAGCGCCTGATTACTGGATTAATCTTTCGCATCTGATTCGCTAATACTGTCAAAACACACAAGGATTACATATAAACACAGTTGGTTATGTCTAAAGTGAAAGTAAACAGTTGAGAGAAACGGATGCGGGCATGTATATTAGATGCCGATTGTCATTGAAGAGACAGTTCACCTCAAAATTACATTTCTGTCATTATTTACTCACTCACATCTTGTCCCAAACCTCTATTATTTTGTTTTTCTTGTGCTGAACACAAAAGAAGAATGTGGATAACAGTAGCTGATCCCCACTGACTTTGATAGTGGGAAAAATAAATAAAATACTGTGGAAGTAACTGGGGACCAGCAACTGTTTAGTTACCCACATTCTTCAAAATAAGTGTTCAACAGAAGAAAGAAACTCATTCGGGTGAGTAAATGATGACAGAACAGTCATTTTTGTGTGATGTTATGCTAGTAAAACAAAACAATATCACTCACTGCTCTTGACTGAAGAACTTTAATACAATTGCTTTAATAACTTATGTATATAGTGTATATATTTTTCTATTTGTTTGTTTATTTTTTTTAATGCTACTGCTAAATACACCTACTGTACCTGACAAAAAGCACTGTTTTATTTGTATATTATGTGTATTTGTAATGTGTAGCCTATCTTTGTTCTTATTTTTTAATAAAGATAAAATAATGACAAAGATAATGACATTCTTTTTATTTTATATTTTTTTATACTTTGTAAGGCTTTGGTTTTAAAATAGGGAAATTAGTTTGGCTGTACTGCTCAGACAACTTGCAATATAGTAAAACCAACATGACAAAGAATCGTGAATCACCCACCCCTATTTGACATCATCAACCGTAATGTATTAAGCTATGAGAATACTTGTACAAAGAAAACATAAATAACAACTTTATTCAGCAATTTCTTCTCTTCTGTGTCAGTCTTAAGGTCATTGCACACTGAGTCTGAATTTTTCGTCCGAATTTTACGCACAGTAAAAAATAAATATGACCTCACGTTATGTCAATTACACTTGCACACTGCCTCCAAAATTTTCGTCCGTCATAAAAAAATTTGAATCGGGTTCGATTTTCGCATTCGTTGTAAGCATTTTGAGAGGTGTTTTGACAGTTCAGATTCACCATACAAGCGAATGCCAAAATCCAGAATTGTGTCTGACAAGTTCATTCACTTTGTCTCGCAGCACAAAGCACTGTCCTTGTACACAGAAATTAGTGGTCTTCTTTATAATATGTAGCTCCAGTAATGCTAGCAAAGCATCAAAGATTACTGACATCCTGAAATAAACTTTGAATCACCCAGGATAACCCCACAGTTTATTAATAAGGAGGTGCGCATTAAAAGTATTCTCTTATTCCTCTCTCTGTCTTTTTCTCTTTTTAAGAAGAGAGTAGACAACAACATCGTTCTATTTCGTATTGTGTTGCTTTTTTTCGCAACGGATGAATTAATACGCATTGGACTCAGTGTGCAAGGTTTCTGTGCGTGACGAATTTTTAGGATTACAAATACGAAAAAACGCATACGAAAATTTCAGACTCAGTGTGCAATGACCTTGAGTGTGTTCACAAGAGTACAATGGCGCAAACGTGTGGTGCTGTTGACACAGGAACCGGTGTTCTGACGTAGAACATCCGCCTCTCTTAGTTCATCGTCTGTATACTCTATTTCAAAAAAGTTGCAAGTTGTCTCATGAATATGCATTGAAGACTGACATGGAAGAGAAGAAATTGTTAATAAAGTTGTTATTTTTATTTTCATGTGCACGAAAGTATTTTTTTAGCTTTATAAAATTACAGTTGAACCACTGATGTCACATGGACTATTTTAACAATGTCCTTATTACCTTTCTTAGCCTTGAACATGTCAGTTGCGTTGATGTCTATGCAGGGTCAGAAAACTCTGAGATTTTTATCTAAAATATATTAATTTATGTTCTGAAGATAAAGGAATAAAGAATATTTATTTTTGGGTAACTATTCCTTTTAAGATGTTTAAAGTCCTAATCTAGTTGGTTAATTAAACTAGCATTGTGTGTCACAAATATTGTTCGCTCTTTGACAGATTGCTTCGTTCCTCTTGTGTAAACAAATGTTAAAAGGGTCATCCGATGCCCATTTTCCACAAGTTAATATGATGCTTTAGGGTCCTAATGAAAAGTTTGTAATATACTTTGGTTAAAAATTCTCAATGGTAGTGTAAAAAACACTAATTTTACCTGGTAAAAAATGGCTCTGTTCTCAGCAAGCGATATCAGTACATGGCCCTTTAAATTATATGAACCTCTGCTCACCCTGCCCCTCAGTTCTGTGGGGCGTGTCATTACAACGCACATGAGGTGTTGCCTAGACAACAGTTGAGGGGTATTATTTGGGGAAGTAATGGTTTCGCGAGGCTTTGAAAACACATATGTGTAACCATATCGGTTTGAACCGGAGTTGGAGCTGGAACAAGATGACACCCTGCGAAAAAGTTTGGCAATTACGGCTTAAACAAGGCGTTTCTGAATGGTTGGTAAACTTAATGTCACTTTGATATATCTTTGTATGTACTGGCAGGATAGCATACTGATAGAGATACGAACGCGATGTGTCTACTGAAAAAGTAAGTGATCGATTAACATAACTTACCCTGTCGTAATATTGAAATACATAAATGTGAGTGTTATGGTCTTTACTCGTATGCAGTTGCTGGCTGTAAACACTGTTTTGCATGTATTGCGTTAAAGTTACCATTCTTTATGCAGTTATGACTGATCCAAAACTATTTAAAATAACTGTACATGACATAATCAGTAACAGACACCGTTTTAAACCATCTGGCGTTACAAAGCTAAGCTTAATGTAGTTTTACAAAAACGTACACAGTTTGTAAATAGACAATCAGCTTAATGCATTGTTCATTATAAACGTGCGATTATGAATTATATTGAGACGGATTTACATAGAGAAGACGACATAACCATGTTCTCTGAGCGTGTAAGTTACACTTTAATTCATTGTGAAATGTGCTAACTTTAGCACATTATTAGAAAAGGCGATTAGCAAAAATTCATAGAAAAAGAAACTACACTCACTTCTTCTGGTGAAGATGAGGCAGGAATACGAATAGTTGATACAGATCCATTTTTCAGCAGCAGCTTCTCATGTAATGGTGAGAAATGATTTGCGTAAACATAAACCTATTTAGGTAGATCGGTGGCACATTCCCTTCAAAAATAAAATTCAGCCACTGTGTCCTCAGCGGCTCAGATGTCGGTAGTAAATGACTGCTGTGTTTGCTGTTACACCCATCAACTGTACTCCACACTCGCTTAGGCAACATTCTGCTCCAGCGTCGAAACAATGGCTGACAGTTTACTTCTCACTCGAGGCGGGTCTACGCTAAAACACTACTGTCTATCATCTGTCTAAATTATTTGACTAAATTAAAAGAAAACTACTGGGTGGATCTTTGTCATTCTAGGGTGGTTGTGTACACACACTCCTAACACACATTTCAGTTCAAACAGATTGTAAAAGTGCAGGTGGCACCGGATGACCCCTTTAAAGGTCCCATATCGTCAAAATCAAAATTTCCTGGCTTTTTTCATGATAACTAAGGTCTAGGGGCTATCTAACTACCATATGAGTTTCAAAACAGTCAATCCACAGTAAACTGCACACAGCCTGCTTAAAGTAGCTGTTCATTTTCACGAGCAGCTGTGACTTCCGTAACGATGTGACGTCCAATCGACTCAAGTCACCGCCTTCAGTCACAAACCAACGTCCCACCCTCCTTTTGTCAAACCCCCAGACAACAACGCATCCATTCCATTGAGCAACAACAACACGAAAACAAGTGGAGAAAACCCTGTTCAGTCGATAGATGTCAAGCTACGATCATTACACAGGCTTCAGAACAACGTTAATATAAGAGACCAGCGGCACGTCAACTTCAGCCTCTTTCACACAGCGATTCCGGTAAATACACGGATAATGTGTCCCACGATTTGTTCCGGAATTGTTTAATTTGGTTCATTCACAGTTGTTTTCCAGAATCTGTGCTTGCTTTACACACAAACCATAAAGACATGTGACGTTTGGATGTGAGATGTAATGCGACGCGTACGTTTCACTAAACTGAAACTAACCTGAACAAACTGTGCTTCAGCGCTGATAGTGAGGAGCTGGCTCTGCCTGATGATCGCTGCTTCATTCCACTTTGCACATAACGTTATTTTTCGTTGTGAAGAGTCGCTTGATAACGTGCATCATTACTACAACACTGCCTTTAGGTTCTGGCTTTGGTTCACACAGTTCCCGTAATTTTCCAGAATCAGCGCGCATTGTGAAAGGGGGTTTACTAAAGCAACAGTTATGTAGCCTACTGCATTCGGTGTTTGTAAAAGAAAAAACATTAATGATCATTCTAAAATATCCTGTTGAGTATCAGCTCTCTCTATTGCTCTGAGCTCGCTTACGCTTACAGCATACATGACCGTAGTTACCTGTGATTGGCCTGGTTGTGCGTCACTCAGAAAACAACAGGCCAATCAGAAGAGAGGCTCATGAATATTAATTAGATGGGCCAAAATCGACCTGTTTTTGACAGAGCTCCTAAAAAAGGAGCTGTAAAAATATATTGAGATGGATTTTGGCACTTATACCGCAAATATATATTCTTAAGGACATCAACAAATAAAATAAACCTCCAGAAATGTGTACGATATGGGACCTTTAAGTCAGCATGAAATTAAAATTCTTCTGTTTTCTAAATGTATAGTAGAGATCTCATTGTGGACAATTTATTTGTGCATATATATCTTTTTTCCTTTTTTTGACTTCTGCAATCAAATAAAGTTGAGTTTTTTTAAATCTTTACTTTTGTCACAATATGACAATATGGTAGCACAATGTGCATTTAATCCTTAAAATTAACAATAAAGACACTGCAGCCCTAACATAACTGCCTGGACTTAGAAACTGTAACAATTCAGACTTGAACCTGCACCATCATGCATGTGAGCTACCACTGTGCCACAGACCATAATATGGGTTTATATCTAGAAGCTTACTGTCTCTGTTCAATTCCACACTTTAATGCCACTACACAGGAGAAATGTTTAATTCCTGGGCCTAGGGATAGAGCACACTTTCAGGAAACGATTTGCTAAGCCCTCGGTTAAAGTGGGAGATATTAGCAAGACTGACGCACTGATGACATGCGAGCGTAGCAACATGCAGTTAATGGGAAATGGGATCTGCAAAGACAAGGAACACTCAAGCTCTCTCCAGCACACTACAGTGATGCTCGGTCATCAAACAAAAACATCAAGACATCATCGTGGTGTGTGTGTGCGCAGGTGCGCTGCCATCTTCTTGAGTGCCACCGAATGTATCTGTCAGTCTTTTTGGAGGAACTTTGAGAGTCTGTTTTCATGTCTTTGTAAATGTAATTTTGTGTGTGTGTGATGCGCTCAACAGTTTGCCCTGCGCAAATCTCGTCAAGGAGAGAAAGATGAGGGAGAGGAGAGAACTGTGAGGGGAAGATGTGCGTAATCCTCATTTTTTATTGATGGAAGAAGGCGGGGAGGGAGGGAGAGAAAGAAAGAGAAAGTGGGGGGAAAAAGATAAGAGACAGAAATGTTTTTAGCACTTTTCCTTCACGTTGAAGCTATGTGGATCACAACCAGTGCCACTATTGGTGGTACACAGAGCCCTACCCTGTAACATGAACCGTTTAAAGCACTCACGCACACGTAGACGT
This sequence comes from Garra rufa, assembly GCF_049309525.1. NCBI lineage: Eukaryota > Metazoa > Chordata > Actinopteri > Cypriniformes > Cyprinidae > Garra > Garra rufa. The sequence goes on along the minus strand of NC_133363.1, from coordinate 41,736,755 downwards.
GCACATTCACAGCGTGAGAGAGAGAGAGAACAGGATGTGTCTGAATGAAGGGTGTTTTCTCCCCCTACTGACTAAAAGCAATCTGCTTCTTCGCTCGTATTTGACCAACGTGCACTTGCGGCCACACACGCGCGCCAGCATGCCTCAGCGGTCAAGTAAAGAGAAAAAGAATGTTCAGGAGACAATAACACAGAATAATAAACAAGTGAGAACTAATGGAGTATCATTTATCTTCCGCATGCATTTCAGCTCATGATCTCATTACTATAAAAATAACTTCTGTTTCAAAACTGTCAAACATGATCTGCTGTTCAGTTGCACGCTTTTATGTGTGTCTGTGGACTGGTATTAAAGGTTAATTGTCTTCCTATGTTTCTGCAGAACATCCTGTTGTATTCACCTCCCTGTGACCTCTTATTTGTTGGACTATGAACTACTACCAGCAGTTCCTCATACAAGATACAAGCAGTCCCAGTCATGCTACCGGTTCACCATGGCAAAGTAGAAAAACGCAACTTTCATGTAAGTGCTTTAACCTCTGCATTAAAGGCAGCACCTCCTTTTAAGTAGGAGTTTATTGGTTCAAGTATGTGTCAGCAAGGATCTGTGGGCTTTTTTTCCAGGCCCAGTTACGTCATTCGTTTATATTTTTCTGTCCTGAAAGCACAGCAATATTTATTTGTATATTGATATTTTCTGTATGAGTGTGATTGTGCTGCCAATGTGAACACATTCCAATAAATTCATTGGACATACCTGGGGGATTTAAAGGGATAGTTCACCCAAAAATGAAAATTTTGTCATTAATTACTCACCAACATGTTGTTCCAAACCCATAAGACCTTCATGCAGTGAGCTCTTGTGGTACTCCCGTGAACTGCCCCAGAATAATTTTTTTTTTTTTTTTTTGTGCACAAAAAGTATTCTCGTAGCTTCATAACATTACAGTTGAACCTCTGATGTCACATTTAACGATGTCCTTCCTACCTTTCTGTGCCTTGACCGTGGTAGTTCCCTTGCTGTCTATGCAGGGTCAGAAAGCTCCTGGATTTTGTTTAAGAAAATATTTTGGGGAATATAAAATATTAACTTTGTACTTAAGTAAATAAAAGTGTAAAATAATTTATTTTTAAAGAATATTTAGTATATGTAATTTTTTGTAATGCCATAATGTATTTGAAGATATTTAGGAAACAACATAGGAAAGTTCACATAGTTGTTTCTCCAAAAAACAATCCTACAGCTAGTTATTCTATTTTGTTCCATGTCAGAATATCTGGTTTTTGTTTTAGTCTCTGTGATTCCACCCACTGCCAATTTACGCAATAGTATTTTGACACCCAGGGTTGCCACTTAGTGGAAAACACAGCATATTGCAGCCACGGAAGCCAGCAAATGAACTGGGTCAGAGATCGTTGATTCTACCCGACCTAAAAAGCCTCACCATCCATCCAAAATCTATCCATCAGAACCATATTAAAACGCGGATAAATTAACTTACAGTGTAAGGCTCATTGCCTTGCATTGTCAATTATGCTCATTCCTCTTATGTGTCCTCAATCTGGCAACCAGAGAGGGTATGAGAAACAATATTTGGACTGCAGTACCCATTTCAACCGCTAGCTGTCAATTGCTTTCATCACATACGCTACCTTTAAACCATCTTCTGCAATATGGAAAAAGTTGGGTTCAAACTAGGCTTGATTCTGTCTCTTTTGCACTCTCTATCAAACTCTCTATCTCCAAAAGTGATAATGATATGGTGTGATGTAAATTGAATTTACAGCAATACTGTATTTGGAAGATGTTGTGTGGTGTTTGTGTGCTGGTCTAACACAATATACATGGAAAAACAGACCTCTGTCTTCCCAAAGCACATCTAATCAAAGCTTATTTTATTTTTCATCAGCAATTGGTCTCCTAAATCCTGATCAAATAATAGCAGAGTCTATCTGTCTGGATGTCTTCTAAGCACATATCTTCACATTTATACAAGTCGGCACATCTCTGTGTGTGTGTTCATTTTTGTGAGTGTTTGTACTTAGAATCTGACATGAAAAGGCACTTCCATGCCCAAATATTACCTTTTTTATAAATAAGAGGATGACGTCAAACAACTATCTCAGTTGGCCAGTTTACCATGACCCCCCCTGGAGTATACATAACAGAGACAGGAATGTTTTTTGGGCTGAGATGAGATATGAAAGCCTCGTTCTTCTGACCCTCAGACCATCAGTGAGTCTTTCATTCTCCGAGGTCCTTTGGATGTAAATATTACTACCATTCATCTCGGCTCGTCTCTCATTCAGCTGCCGCTACAACAGGAGCAGCAGTAATAAGGTTCTGAGATAGAGTGGAGGTGTGTGAATGCTGAAGGTCATGGTAATTAAATAGCAGTCAACGGCTTACGTCAGGATAATGCGAATGTATTATGGGATTGTGAACACAGAGCCGGTTCTTCAGCGGTGACATCTCGCACACTGGCCCTCAGACTGATTCCAGGAAGTTTTTTTTTCTTTCTTGGCCTTCATTTGGGTAACGGATTGGAATTGGGATTAAAAACAGATTATCACACTTAATGCCATCTGGACATGGCTTGCTGTAATGACTTTATGTGGCATTAACCCCAGAAAAGGACTCGTTCAATACTTAAGTGAATTAGAAAAACTAATGTGAGCACTAACTAATTGAACCAATCAGGACTTTACACGAAGACTGCAATGAAAAACCCATTTCACTGACTTTCCAGCTTCAGGCCTTCAAACAGAGACAAACAGATCAACTAATTGAATGTTTTTAGAACTACATTTATAATACTCCATGCTTCTTGTCAGAAAAGGAAAAGTATTTGTACATTTACCAGTGTTTACCAGTTTCTTCAGGGTTAAATGACATTCACAGATAGAAAAAAGCTCCTTGACAAAGGATACTGGGAATTTTTGTCTAGTCTCAGGAATTCTGGAAAAGAGAGAGAGATCCAGAATTAGAAAGACGGAAAGGAAAGAAGCTGTGGGGCAGTAGGCTTTTAAGTTGCTTGAGACATCTCGATATTTAGACTGAAGTGATGTAATATAAACATCTTGAACTAAAATAGAAAAGTCTGTGATTCTAAGCACAGCTCGATCATCCCCTGCTGTGAGGAAATATTCCAAGAATTCCTCATAGGTGTCCAATATATCTTTTATAATGCTGTGTTACACAATATTTGATTAAAATTCATAAATATCGCTGTAACTACAGTACATTAGTCAGGGTTGTGATCTCTTGCCTTATATAGGAGCTCAACGTTCATGTGATCTTTTTACGAGCTAAAGTGCAAATGTGTGTTTGTAATTTCTGCGCCACAAGTGGCGTCAAATGGAAGTACAAGTCTGGATAAAACATAGCACTGATTCCAAAAATAGCATAACTTTGTCCAACCAATGAGAGGCAGGATAAGTGTTGGAAACTTTCAAAACATTTTTTGCTTTCATTTTTGTCGTGATGTTTGGTGACGCAGAAATTACACACTTCACCTTTAAACACTGAACAGGGTGCGGCAGCTTAAAAATATAGAATGGGTCACAATACAGGTCACATAATAGAAATTCTTTGTGCCAACTAGATGCATTTTTTTTAAAGAAACTAGAAAAGAAAACTAGAAGTATTTATCTAATGTAAAAAGGTTCTGCTATGGCATTAGGTTTTAACACATTTTGTTCTACCTTGCACCAGACAGTACAGTCATAATGTCAGAATCATAAAAGTCACTTTAACCTGGTAACCTTTGAAAGCCTGTAGGAGATGTCTCTCTCCCTCTGTCTTCATTATCAGCCAAATAACTGATGACTTTGCATGCATACACATCAGTATCCATGCTGTTGGCCCATGTTTGACGAGTGAACAGCTCTGAAGGTCAGGACAAAGATTCTTTAGAAGTTTTAATGGATATCACATACACTTGGCAGGTTTACAAAACATCCTGCTACATGTATATATGACTGTCTGAACCTGGGTTGTGCACCATTCAGAACTGAATCGACGCTGAATCAAAACAGCTTGATTGACAGGCGATCTGACCAATCATAACGTCAAATCTGCCATTTTGTCCAACAAATAAATCAGACAGGAGAGTAGATTAACTTAGGTGATCTGTCACATTAAAAAGCCACAAAATGGTATTTATTTTTTGAAAAAAAAAAAAAAAAAAAAAAACAATGACAGCATTTTAAAGCTGAGAACTTGTTTCATAACAGAAGTAACATGCTCTGTCTTGTCTTGTCTGTCGGCATGTTGTCTGTTTCCTCTTTTTTCCATGATGTATTTTTCACTTTGAGAACATGATATGTAGTGTGAGAGCGCCATTGTTCGTCGGGAGGGCGGGTTTTTGCAGAGGGTCAATTAAGAATACCGTTTAAATTTAAACTTTGAATTTTTGTGGAATTTGAATTGGGGTTGCAAACAGCAATTGCAATTTAAATTTGAATGCATGAATCTAGAATTAAAATAGTTGAAATTTAAATAGCTTTCAATGTAAATTATCTAAGCAATGTGGCAAGCTAGATCTAATCAAAACATTTGGAAACAGAATGTTGAATGGCTGCATCTGAAATCACAATCTCTGAGCAGGTACTTCTTTTGAATAAGTATTAACTGCACAATCCCAAAAAAGTATGTTCTAAATAGTATGATTGTGTGTAATCCGGATGTACTACAGCATGTAATGATCTACCAACATCAGCTGCTGCACTTTGCTGCCAATCACAAATCCTCTCCTGTGGCCTCATGGGATAGTGAAGTGTCCATTGGATGGGCAGTTGTACTGTAATGACGCTTCCACTGCATGGTACGGCTTAGTACAGCTTGGTACAGCTAACTTTTGGGGGATGTACAGTACCTAGTACCTGGTGCCACCTCAGTTGAGGTTCCAAGCAGGCTGTACCAATACGAAAGTGTGATGTATATACACTGCAGATCACTGATTGGTTGAAGAGAATTGTCACTACCAGCGTCATTGAATTTGCGACACAATACACCAAACCCGCTAGATTTGAAGGATTAGTTAACTTTCAGAATAAAAATTGAGAATTTGTGGTTAAAATAATATATATTATATAGTTGTATATACTATATAGTATATAAATTGTACATTTTGTTTAGAAAATGACTGATCGTTTCACTAGATAAGACCCTTATTCTTTGGCTGGGATCGTGTAGAGCACTTTGAAGTTGCATTGAAACTGCAATTTGGAACTTTAACCCGTTGGGCACCATTGAAGTCCTCTATATGGAGAAAAATTAGGGATGGGATGATAAATTGTTGCAACGCGAATCCAGAAATGATTCAGCATCAATTCTGAGATTAGTTTTGAACAGCAGATGGCACTGCTATTTTTAGAAACAGCTGTGCTCTGCTTGTTTCTAAATCCTTACACGTACTTAAACCTAAAATAATCATTCATACAATTCGGAAAGGTTGCAGCGAATTATAAGGGCATTCACAATGGGCTGTGTTTACATTAATCTCGTGTCATAAAAGCATTCTGAGACGAGGTGAAATTACATGACTCAGCTAAACGGACACGTGCTCTGCTCTTCAGCACTCTTTTTTGTGAGTATTTGAGTGTGCGGATGACAAATAGATTAGAGCACCATCTGCTGTTAAAATCTAAGCTCAGAATTGATTCTCAGTGCATTTGGAAGATCTCAAAATCAATTCACGAATTGATTTATCGTCCCATCCCTAAGAAAAATTCTGGGATGTTTTCCTCAAAAACCCTAATTTCTTTTCGACTGAAGAAGGAAAAAACATGAACATCTTGGACAGAGCCGATCCTCTCTATACACAAAATACGCAAACTGCGTAGGACCCCTGAAACTCCAGGGGGCCCCCTGCTCTCAAAGATTATTTATTTTTAGCTTCGTTTTTAAAGTGGGCCAGATATGATACATTCATACATTGCTTCATTCAAACCCTTCACCTGGGTCAGTACAGTTTTGCGTAAGGCCCCCAGAAGTCCAGGATCGGCACTTTGAAATTTTTAGTATTGAAGTAATCTAATCTATTAAATAGTCAGCAACAGGCACCGCAGTATTATTTGTTTGCATGACTTTTTAAACAACTGTATTGTGGTCAGTAACTGAGGTGGCGGCGCAACTATAGTGATCGGTCTATAATCCCACCCACTTTGAAGCAGTACTAAACTGCAGTGGAAAAGCAAACCAAGCCAAAGTAAAGGGAAGCAAACCGAGTCATACCACACAGTGGAAAAGTGCCATAAGTCACGTGAGTACTTTTTTTTTTAAATGTACTATTTTATGAGTACTATGAGTTCTGATACACCACTCATTTCACATTCTGTTTTTATTGTAGGAGAGTATGTGATTTCGGATGCAGGCTGTTAATTGTAATTCAGTGAGTTCCTCCTCTTGTCATCCCACTTCCTGTGGGACGTGACTAATTCAATCAACGTTTCAATGCAGGCATTGAAAAAGAAGCCAATTCATCAGTTCTGATTTTTGCCCAACTCTGGTCAGCACTGGAGATTTTATTTTCTGTTAGCATTGCAATGCAGATTAAGTACTAAAGTTCACACAAAGCTCAAGGAGAGATGAGCACAACAGAGGCCATAAGCATCAGGGTGTGCAAAAATGATGAGACATCAGCTGGGATGCTGACTGTCTTGGAATCCTCCCCATCAAGATATGTGCTTACATATGATAATCTTTAGTTATTTCGAGACTTTTTTACACTTTCAGTGTGCCGCTATCTGGTGTTTTGGCTGACTTCTATGCTCGTGCTCTTGTTCTCTCTGGCTCGTTGAGCTTGGAGACGCGGCTGCAGAGTGAGGTGTGCTTGGCTAGTTCAGGCTCAAGTTCTCCATCTCTTCCTATGGTCTTTTTCTCTCTCACTCTCTGCCTCTGCTGTTTGTTACATGCTGAGTTGGCAGTGTGTTTTGGCACTACCCTTGGCCCCCTTCTGCATAGGCTGCCATTTATTTTGCCAGCTTCACTTTTCAATTTCAAACCGCACTGCGTGTGTGTGCAGTGTAAGCTGTTGCAAGTTTTTCAGAGTAACACATTCTGAAACACATTCACACCAACACACTCACAACGGCCCATACAAACACACAAATGCCCACTCACCTCCTTGGCAGGCATTCAGACAATGAATCACTATAATTATCATTCTATGAATACCTGGAACTCCCAGAATTGGCGCAAACACTCTATTACAAATTAAATAATATTGTTGGGGATCTGTGTTACGCATTACAGAGCAAAGGCTGTATAGTTATTTAATCGAGTGAAAAAATACAGCATAACAGGTTATGATTTCACAACTGAAAAATCATTCCAGTTACGTACAGCAGGGCAGATATTGAGAGAAAAAAAAGCTAAATCTCCCTCAAGTAGAGGCGTTTGGGCTTTTCACACTCTTTCTGGGTCAGTCTTGTTTCATGATTTAAACTGAGGTTGATAATTAATACCGGACAGTCAAGTTCTGAGATTTCACACTCTGTGTTAACATTCTTTTTTGTATATTTATAAAGTTAAATAACAACATTGGATAATGGATTGGACAAATACAGCATGCAACAATAACATTGCCAATTTTAATAATTGCTTGTCCATATTTTTATACACAGACAGTTTATGGCTGCTTGTCGACAACTCACTTTTTAGCACTATTTTTTATTGAATGCCTGTAGCACAGCATTTCGCAAGATTAAAGCTGGCCCAGGATTTAAAAAGGCGTCTTTTTCAGAAGACTGTGATGTGTTTTAATGGTCATCATCATAATAAATCTTTGAAAGTTTTAATATTTTGATTTTTAAAAAAATGTATCTACATTTATAACACTATACTTCGTATTATACCACCTTTACTAGTTAACGCTAATGCAAGGTTGTTTCAGGGACGGTAAATTTCACAGCGTTCTCTCTTCTGACTGCCGATATCAGTGTCTCATTTTTTTTCTTTCATTGAAAGTCATGAAAACACTATCGTTGAGTTTTTCTTTTTCTATTTGAGCAAATAGGAATGCAAATGTGTTTGTGGTACCATTCACTCCTCTCTGCTATGAGAAACCTGGAAATGTGAGAAAGGTCCATATGTTTATTTATCTGTTTATCTTTTCTCTCAACTGGCAATCAAATTTTTTTTTTGTCAGTACTGCTCTAGAGAGCACTGTATTTAGATTCAGACATCTGATATTTACAACATGTTTACAGAGGTCCTCTAAGCAACTTGTAGCAGTTCAAGCAGGAAACATGTTTTTTCAGACTTTTATAAGTGACACTTAAACAATGAAGGAAGAAAATTAGGATTTGCACTAAAAGCTATTTAAAAATGTTTAAAAAAATTAAGTCTTAACAAGACAACTGCCGTTTTCTCATTGTTTAAGCCTTGGCAGCAGAGCACTGGCCTGCAGATGCCTTTGCCGTTGCTCATCCGACCATTCATCTTGCCTCCTTTCAGAAGAATGAGAAACATCTCTTCCTCACATGGCCTCGTGTTCTCTAGTGAAAAGCATGACTTCATCAGTTTTGACATGACTGGTCAACAGTTCACAGGCTCTGTGCCGTGATGGCAGTGATAAGAACAGATGCCACGGATGTCTATACAAACATTTTGTAATGGCTCTACAAATACAAGACATGACAAATTGTTTGGAGTTGTGTTCAAACAAACTGCGCAGTCACATCCATATGGACAAGCATGCGATTCATTAGTTTGATCAATAAGACCAACAAGCTAGGGATTAAATATTCAGGAAAGAAGTTAATTCGGTTAGTCAGTAATTCTTTTTTTATTCACTAATAAAGCTTGTTCTGGAAATAATTGCATAAAACTAATCATGCCCAACATTCTACATATTTAGATGTAAGTCATGTTTAGTTTTAATTTAACTCACATTCACAGAACTCTTTCTGTATGCATGCATTTGGTGTCCTCTCTTCTGGAACAAAGCATACCATTGCAGTAGTTTACCATATTAGACAGTGTTGCTTGAGTGTTTTTAATAGCTTTTGAGCGATTACTATATGAGCTACTGCAGAGACTTCCAGAATATAAGCTACGTATTAAAAAAAAGAAAACCCAATGACCAAAAACAGAGCATCCGCCAGTTGCGGTCCATCATTAGAGGAGATGCCTTTAATTCCTAACGTTTCACTGTTATGACATCATGGTGTTCTCCTTAGCTCTGAATTATGAACAGTCTGGAAAGAATTGTATTCATTTATTAAAAGGAGGCCTGCTTTCACTTCATCTGCCAAGCCTTGTGTTGAGTCTGCAGCTTTTTTTTTTCAGTGACAGAGGTGCAGCGTGTAAATATTATGACGGTTGGCTGTCAGACTGTGCCATGGGTGTGTTGGCACAGCATGGTGTGAGTTATGCTGGGAGTGTGTGACGAGGTCAGCCTGATAATGGGGGGTTTACATTCCAGCTGTCTTTGCTGCATCTCTCTCCATGTGTCAACCATAAACTTTCTTGGTGTTCAAAACCTGAGCAATTAAAAGAATATATCAGGATCAATGCAATTTACATTTACATTGCATCTCATGTCGATTTGCAAAATTAAATGAAAATTCAATTCAGAATTTAAATACTGAAATGTTGCAAAAATGTATTCTTGATGATGAAATATTGTGTTATTTCATCTAATATGCTCTTAGTGTGAATATGCAATTACAAAGCGACATTTTTACCATCCTAGAACATGATGGGCTTTAGATTGGGCCACAAGCCAGAGATATTAGCGGGACTAGTTCAGTGTCCAAGATGAGCGCTGTCCAATCGCAGGCTGTAAAGGAGGGGTTTGGGGGTGTGGGGGTTGTTCTCCATTGAGAATCTGAGCATGAGCGGCAGACATGAAGGTTGGCAACAAAAGCTCACAAATTTTCAGCAGTCCTAGGCCAGGAGTGCTAATACTCAAATCAAGGTCTCCGGGTTTTTTTCTTTATAGATCAGGTGATAATGTATACTGACATTTGGAGGCTCAGCCCAGGACATTAATACGCCTAGGAGTGTGGGCATGTGGTATCATCCATCTGATTCTGAGACACTTCAGCACTGGGGGAAAAGAGGAAGTGCGAGAAAGAGAGAGGGAGGGGAGATGGAGAGAGAGGGTGCGAAAGAGGGATGGATGTGAGTTATATTTTTAGTGTTTCATTCATAAAATGCTGTGGGTATTTTTAGATTTTCATTCAGATTATAAATTGAGAAAGCAGCAGCCGTGTCTGCCTGTGGGGAGCAGGCAGGGTGTCATCCTGGAACTAACAAGGCAAAAAAATTGAATGTACAGCATTCAATGTTTCCTCCATTTTTTTTTCATTTTCATTCTTTCCTGTTAGCTTGCAAATTAATGCACCACTATAGCAGCTCATTAGTAGAAAATATCAGGAGTCATATAACAGTTTTTTAATCAGGCAATTGCTTTATTTACACTTGAAGTTGTTTTAACGATTTTCAAAACCACAATTGTGTGACATAATTACTCATATATTTATTGCTCACATGATAGAAGAAAATAAGTTTTCGACTCTGGACATAGAGATGGATTTATTTATATGTAATTTCTCAAATTCTTATATCAAACAGAGCCAGTCCAATTACCAGTTAGACACATTGCAGTGGCACTGAAAAGTATTAAAGAAACTGCGTTTCTATCATGACAAGTCACTGAAGATTTTAGTGTGATAATGAATATGACGATGTCTGCTGCTGTTGGTTATTGCTGTTGTTGTAGATTATTGCTGCTGCAAAGCAAGTACAGGATCTTGCTACTTTCAATACATATGCTGATACTGTGCTGTGAGTATTTAAGACATGCTGCTGCAGCACAAATAGCATATATAATTAACTGTAGCAGATCTATACCAGTGTTAATTTTGTAAAAAAAAAAAAAAATGATTTAGTCTTAGTCATAGTCGTTTGACTAAAATGCTATTTAGTTTTAGTCATATTTTAGTCATCTGTATTGTTTTAGTTTTAGTCAACTAAATTTCTTATTTTAGTCTAAGATTTTAGGCTAAAATTTAATGGGTTTAGTTACAGTGTAATGCATTTATTAAACATTTCTCTAAAATTTCCTAACTGATTATATAGGTTTGATATTAAGGTTTTGTCGTGATAGACACATACTTAAGTGCTGTAACACATAACATACCTTTATATTAAAATTAAATGAAACCATTTCTCATAAAGGAACAAGAACATGGTCTTCTTTTCAATGAAATACCAGTGCTTATATAATGCTTGTATACTTGTTTACCACATTCTTCATTCTTTCAAGCAGACAAATTTATTTATATAAATAAATTTAGATGAATCTTAGGGCTACTAAAGTGATTCACTCAAGAGGAGTGAATGATTTTTTTGTCTTTTTTTTTTTTTTTTGCTTGATTAACATTAATGCCAAAGACAATAGCAACTAAATTAGGCCGCTATCCCTTTAAAACAGAATACTTGGAAGCAATGTACTGGTACACGTCCGATATTCTCCTAACTGTTTGCATTCACCCAAGAGTGTGCTTACACGAATATTCGTCAAAATCATAGACTGTAAAAAAAAAAAAGATGACGCACCTTTGCTCTCTTCCATTGAAAAAAAGTGAAGCCAAGAGGACACTGACATATTGCACTGATCTGGGACCAGAGTTTGCGCAATAGAGATCTCGGTACCGGAGTCTACGCAGTAGTGAGCAAAGAGGAGCCACGTCTTGCCCACTAATTTTTGTCTGTCTATTGCCGTACTAGAGGCTTGTGTTAAAACAAGGTAAATAAAACCCCAATCTCCTCCTGAAGATCCCAAAAAAGTCCATTGGCACCTCAGTTCAATCAGAGAATCTGTCAATCTCAGCTGTCATGACGTCACACTCATGTTTTTATAGCATCACATAACTAACTATAAACCAAACTTATTTAAGCATGATAAAAACTACATAAAATGACTAAAAACATCCTTGAAAAACAATTATTTGAAGTGAAATTTAATTATTTAGTTTGTCTCACGTTCCATTAGATTACATGGAGAGGACTGGGTTTATGACCTATACTGGGACCAGCCACCTGGGGGCGATAAATGTTTTGGCTTCACTTTTCAAGACTGCACTTTTCACACTGTGTCAAAATATACAATTTGACATCATTGAATATGCGTTTACATTGCAAGTCTTAATGCACAGATCCAATCTTTTCACCATATCTGATTTTTTTGGCCCGCCTGTTTACATTCGCTTTAGACATGCCTAGTATCCGATTTCCATGTTTACACCAGTCTCCCAATTAAAATCATTCCACTGGCTTTCAAGACAATGAGCGCTATGACTGACCCTTGGATTCTGGATGGACTTTTGCTTTTTTACCTTTTCCAAAGTCGACAAATTATACCTGACAACAAATAATTAAAGAAAGTGAAAGCAGCTTTTTAATGCTGCCATCATAAGGACGGCGTTAATTCTTTTTTACATCAGTGTCACGGCTACCGTTGGAAAGACCAATGAGACAGGAGTGGTGGAATTAAGTCGACTCCTTTGATGAAAATAAATGGGTAAAATTATAATTTTTTTGAGTAAACAAGACTAGCCTCGAGTTTCTATGGTCTGACCGTCTCTGTCATAAGACACCCCATTAAGAAAAGCGATCCCAGTGTGCAAGCGTGTCGCCCTGCCTTAAAGGAGTAGTCCACTTTCAGAACAACAATTTACAGATAATTTACTCACCCCCCTGTCATCCAAGATATTTATGTCTTTTTTTCTTCAGTCGTCAAGAAATTATGTTTTTTGAGATAAACATTTCTGGAAATTTCTCCATATAATGGACTTAAATGGTGACCCGATTTTTGAATCTTCAAAATGCCGTTTAAATGCCGTTTAAATGCAGCTTCAAATGGCTGTAAACGATCCCAGCCGACGAAGAAGGGTCTTGTCTACCGAAACGTTCGGTCATTTTTTTAGAAAAAATATTTTTACATACCTTTTAAGCACTGAAACTCGTCCAGCACTAGGGCTTGTAGTGCGTGTTCCCGACTTTACGTACTGCGTCCACCGTGCTCTGCAACGCAGCGAATGCTTGAAGCAGTCCCATCACCTGACTCGCCGATTGGTCCAGTCGTGACAGCACTGAGATTCCTTCTCCGCTGGAAATGGCTGGCATTTTCCACACTTGCACCACCATCTCGTCTCGTTTGAGCGCGGTCTGCCTGAGGCTTGTGTCGCCACCGCGGCTGTCGCAGTTTTCTCTCTCTGACAGAGTTCATCGTCTGTGTATTCCGGCTCAAAAAGGTAGAAAAACGGTGAAAAACTCCATCTCATGTGCTCCTCCAGCTTCAAAGTTGTCTGACATCGTTGTACTTTATGTTGTACCTTGTTGCTAAAGAGTATTTGATTGCGTTGCACTTCTCTCTTCTCAAGTTCGCTTTGTAAACACTCGGTCTGTAGTTTCGCATACGTCACGCGTGACCTTTCGACGTGAGTACGTAAAGTCGGGAACGCGCACTACAAGCCCTAGTGCTAGACGAGTTTCAGTGCTTAAAAGGTATATAAAAATATATTTTTCTAAGAAAATGACCGAACGTTTCGGTAGACAAGACCCTTCTTCGTCGGCTGGGATCGTTTACAGCCATTTGAAGCTGCATTTAAACTGCATTTAAACGGCATTTTGAAGATTCAAAAATCGGGGCACCATTTAAGTCCATTATATGGAGAAATTTCCAGAAATGTTTATCTCAAAAAACATAATTTCTTGACGACTGAAGAAAAAAAGACATAAACATCTTGGATGACAATGGGGTGAGTAAATTATCTGTAAATTGTTGTTCTGAAAGTGAACTACTCCTTTAAGGTGGCTTGCCACGTGGACCGGCCATCTCCTTCAGTCTCCTTCGACCTACTTTCACGTTCAAAGTAGCGGCCATTTGGCGTAAAGCAATTGCTCAACTCTTTCTTCTTGTCAGGGTGGTGCCGCAGTGGGCAAGGGACGAAACCAGTGTTGCGGCTTCACACTGGTATCACCATCATCAGGGTGCTCTATGCTACCTGGAGTTTTCCTCAATGTCAAAATTAATCAATCTCACAATTATGTATCTGATTTAAAACCACATTTGGAAATGGCTCAGATCGAATACAAAAAAATCTGATCTTGTGCGGATTTGTTTGTTTACGCGTGCATCAAATTCCGATCTGTGTCAGATGTGGCCAAAAAAGCATTGAAAAAAAAAACTGGCAGATTTTTTCTGCCAGTGTAAACGCAGCCTTTGTGTGTATTTCTCTGTCCATGTGACACGAAAGAGCACTTTGTGTGAGAGGTGCTGCTTCTGTGTGCACTCAGAAAAACGACTGAATTGAGTTTTTCCAAATCATCCCTCCCAAACATTTTTGTCTCATATTTATGTATTGATGAAAATGTCAAGAGATTTTTGTCATAGTTTTTTGTTATTCAATATGAGTTATTTTTTTATCGTCTCATTTTTATCGGTGAAAAAAATGTTATTGACAAAAATTGTGACAAATTATTCATCTACAAAATTAAAAGTGATCTATACAGGTGGAGCTGGGGAAGGTGGAGGGTTTTAGAGGAACTCTTAAAGCGTGCTGCAAAATGTTCTAATGAATGCTAACCGACCAGCTAGTGCCAAGTTTAATGCTGTGAATATCATCAGTTTGTAGTAAGGACCCATCAGTCTGCGCCATCTAGAGTTTCATGACAGAACTTGGCATTCCTTTCCTACAAAAAGTGTGTGTCGGAATTCAGCGTGACATTTCAATCTGAAATGTGTCAGTTCTGTGCAACCAAACAGATTGAAAACAGATTGTTTTCAAACAGGTTTCCTAAATACTCTGCTATCTGCCTTTGGTCAGTCAAAGATAGAGCCACCCACAATTACATACTGTACTTCAGAAGTAATTTATCGAAACTATTTCCATTTTCCATGTTTAGGGTGTTTGAAAACAAATCAAATTTTTTGATTAATGTTCATTCGTCAAAAGTGAATATTGCGTCTATTCATAATATTCCTTTAATAATATTGCAGGTATGAGAAACTTTGCAGCTTCTACACTGAGACTGATTTAATATGATGTCATAATCACAGGGATCAGCCCGGGCTAATGCTGTTACATTGGAATAAATGTCAGGGGAAAGATTGCATTAGAAGTTCATTTTGACTCTTTAATCTCCAGATACAGATGATGTAGTGTCCGCACTCACATGTGAACTGCTCTTGCACAGTGTCTCAAGGTGGAAGGTTTAAAATCCATCTGTGCACCCACTCAGCTGCTCGTGATTGAACTTGTTTTGGTCAACACATAGCCGCTCTCGCTCCAGGCCTTCCTTGCACAAAGTAACGCTATTAAAATTTGAGGGAAAGATCTATGTCTCATAAAAGCCTATTTTTAGAAATAATGTAGGATTGCTATAAACGTATGAAATGCTTTTATTTGATTTACCTTGGGAAGACCTGATCGTAATCCTACTCAACTGTTGTGTGGGTGGTCTGTTCCACCTTGCCTTTCAGTTTAACTGACCGGTGAATCATCTCAGCCTTTAATCATATTTCAAGCATGGATTAACTTTTATCACTGCGATTAGGTTGGGAATTTCCTGTGATTCTAAATTTGTCTAATGGTAGTTGTGTTACACACTTCCATTAATCCGTGCATTAAACACTCAGAAAATGTGTGCGGTGAAAATCACCACTGAATGGATGGGCGAGAAGATTATCCATTACAAAACAGGACAGAAATAGGATGTTAGGACACACAGATGGGATGTCAGCAGCACGAACACCAGTTACTCCTTTGTTTACTTTAGGAAAAATGTTCAGTAAACTAAAATTTGACGCCCTGATTGAATCGTAAAACATAATGCTTATATGTCTGGTACGAGGATTTTTCCTCTAGACTTGTTTTGACACATTCTCTTTCCTCTTTTCTTGCACTTGTGCCTTCATATCCCTATGCCAAACTGGGCCAGGTTTTTAAAATAATGAGATTTATGAAAAACTGACCCTCAGGCCATGGGTTGTGCTAAGAGCACAGGGAGTAAGTTATATAATGAGAAGAGATTTTTTTGTTTTTTTGGAAGTATTCTTGCCTTTATATTCCGTGTATTGCTGCTGGAGTTCCTAAAATACTTCATACACCTTTAGGGAGGTGTGGTGGTCTGAAAGAGAGCATATTGTTTCCATCTCATTGTGTCTAATGTGAGAACACATTTAATGGTGTGTCTATTTCTGTCGTTTAGGGGCTGTGCTTGACGTCAACACATCACGCCAAGCTTTGGAATCATGTCGAGGCTTGTTCTCATTATAATGAGTACGATGCATCTTAATTAACAAGCCCAAATCAAACCTGTTCAGTGGGTCAGAGAGGCAAAGTTCCTGCACTGTGTTTGGCTAAACGCTGTCAGCCTTGTTGCTGAGTAAAAACGTGACAGGCAAAAATAATTTTGCCCATTTCTATATACAGTTAAGCCCGAAATTATTCATACTCCTCGCAAATTCTGACTTACAGTTACTTTTATTCAACCAGCAAGTTTTTTGACCGGAAATGACAAAAGATAATAAGACAATGTACAAGAGGCATCATTGTGGAAAAAACTATTTCTCAGCTTTTATTTACATTTGAACAAAAAGTGGCATGTCCAAAATTATTCATACCCTTTGCAAACTGTCACAGTCTATTGGAAAATCCAAAGTTCTGTACCATTCCAAATAATCCAAGCTGTTCTAAAGCATCCTAATTACGCTGATTCATTGGGAACAGCTGTTTTAATCAACTCAACAGGTGAAAAACAGAATCTCTCTGCTGTTGATTTGTGGACAGTCATGGCTAAGACAAAGGAGCTCACTGAGGACCTGCGGCTGCGCATTGTGGCTGCTCACAAGTCAGGAAAGGGCTATAAGACCATATCAAAATGTTTCAAAGTTCCAGTGGCTACAGTGCAAAGTATTATTAAAAAATACAAGACGTTCTGCACTGTGAAAAAACGTGGTCGGAAGCCAAAAGTGTCACCTATGCTGGCCAGGAGGATAGTGAGAGAGGTAAAAAAGAAGGTGTTTTTCAGCCGGTGGACCAGGGAACCTAATCACAGTAAACAGCAACGTGAAAAAGGAGCAATACATCAAAATTCTCAACAACAACATCAGGCAGTCTGCAGAGAAACTTGGCCTTGGGCACCAGTGGACATTTCAGCACGACAACGACCCAAAACACACAGCAAAAGTGGTGAAGATATGGTTAGCAGACAAAAACATTAACGTATTGCAGTGGCCCAGCCAGAGTCCTGACTTAAATCCAATTGAGAATCTGTGGAGGGAGCTAAAGATCAGGGTGATGGCAAGGAGACCCTCCAACCTGAAAGAGTTTGAGCTCATCGCTAAAGAAAAATGGCCAAAAATACCAGTGGAGACATGCAAAAAGCTGGTCAGCAATTATAGGAAGCATTTGATTGCTGTAATAGCCAATAAAGGCTTTTCTATTGATTATTGAGAAGGGTATGAATAATTTTTGGACATGCCACTTTTTGTTCAAATGTAAATAAAAGATGAGTAATATTGTACATCGTCTTATTATCTTTTGGGAGAAGCCTGTGTAATTTCCGGTCCAAAAAAACTTGCTGGTTGAATAAAAGTAACTTTAAGTCCGAATTTGCCAGGGGTATGAATAATTTCGGGCTTGACTGTATATTTGAATAGAATAATTACCACAAGGAAGCATAATTATCACATAAAGAATAGTTGTGAAATGATTTACTGTATATAATCAGTAAACTGAAAGGAACACAATTGATAAGCTGATTTTAAGTCTGAGAAACTCAGTAAGAGTCTAATCCAGTAATTTTCCTCCTCTTTGACTCAAGGACCCGCTACTGTCCCGCATATTTTAAGTTTGTTTTAATCGAAACAAATTATGATACTTTTTCTTGTTTTAAAATAAGTTTTCAAACTTGTTTTTATCATTTTATTAACAGAAGCTGGGAGTGTTTATATATAATACATTAAATAACCACGATTCATTTCTGATTCTGAAGATCTTAGTTATTTTAATAAATAATAATAAAAAAAGTAATAATATCTGGATCACTAAGGCTGTTGTGTGGATGAATCATTCACCTACACTGTCTCTAACACAGAAAGGTTGGAATAATGTCATGTCTACTAAAGCCTAATCAAACAAGAGCGTTGATCCTCACATAAGTTCAGTGCTACCTGAACACTTTGTATGTGTAAACAGAACAACTTTGTGGTGACTCAGTTGTGACACCTAGTGGAAGAAATACACATACAGGGACGCTCCGGGGTGGCCTTACTGTATGCTATTATTAATGGCAAATTAATGAAAATAGATCAGTTCTGAAAGATCTTTACAGACAAACTAAACACTACGATACATGAATAACTGTATAAAGATTTACACTCTAGCCCTTTAAGAAAACATAGTATTTGGACCATTTTGTTGACAACATGTTCCTCTTTTCTGCCCAATTTATTCTTATGTTATTTATAGTTATTAGAGCTATTTAAAAGAAAACTAAAGCATATAGTGAAAATATACCACTGTTAGAACATAATGCATACAGGGTTTATATCAGTGGGCAGTCAATAAGACTGGCTTGTTTTAATCAGGTTTAATTATGGGTACATAACTTTATGTTTCAGTCTATAAAAGTAATGCAAATATGTACTTGCCATAAGAAATGCATTTATGTCTGTGACTGTAAAGGAAAACCTAAGTGCGCAGTCCAGGCTTTATATCATTAAATGTACAGTGTTATTAGCTTGTTTATGGAATTCACACTTCATTTTTATTTATTTTCAAGCTTGCCACTACTTTGAACTTTGAACTGGTAAGGGCTATTATACCAGAAGTGTAGGCTGTTTCTGAAAAGGCTAATGTTGTCATCTTTTGTGACCCTCCTCGCTAATTACGGTCTACAACACCAACTGATTTAAAAGGGGCAAGAGGCACACTTGATTAGATTACTTCCTTATTAAAAGTGTGTGTTGTGTCTTTTTTGCCCGGAAACAAGTTTTTATTCAGCCACTGCATTGTTCGTCAGTCAAAATAGTTTGGTGCATTGTGTTTTTTTTCTTTAATGTTTTCTTGTTACAGCGTGTGACCTTATTTTTATCAAGCTAACTCTATGATTGGCAGTTCAGAAGTCAGCTTCTGTACCCATCAAGAGTTTACAGTCAAATCTCAGCAGTAAATGTGCATGGCAGCACACCCAGAAACAACTTCAAAGATTAGACATTAGCCTACAGTGAAACAGAGATGTCTCTGCAATGGCAGGTATTCAGGTAGCTAAGGGGAAACTATCGTGAGTTCACCATCCTGAAAGACACATGTAAATTGTAGACGCTTAAAAGATCCTCTTCGTTGTCATAAATACCAAGCAAAACACCTCAGGTCAACACTGTATGTCAAAATGGATAGTTACTCCCAGTTGGATAGAATGGAAATTATACATTTTACCTATAATGACAAAGCAACAGACATATACTGTATGTTTTCTCTGACTGAATCGTCCGTGTCTGAAGATTTAGACTTGGATGAAGGCATCACTTCTGGTAAAACTAGAGAGGTAACCATGGGAAACAATGTGACATCTGATTCCCAAGTCATGGAGCATGCTGAGTCACTTTCACAAAGGATTCTGTTTCATCACTCAACTGAAGAAATACGTTTCTGGTGTTAATCACAATGTCGAGGACAGCGCAAAAACCCAAACCAATATCACAGGCTTAAAATTGTATCTGATTACTTGGAATGAGCATGAGACTTGAACTTCTCCCAGACAATTATTAACTGGTAGTGTGCTGACTGAATCTGGAGTATCATTGCAGATAAAGGTTAGCAGGATTAACTTTGTTAATAAGCGGTTCTCTCTGGGCAAAGATGTAGCAGAGGACATTTTGAGAATGACAGTAGAAGTTGGTGTCTTGAATTATGTGTGCTCATTTTGATTGTCACCAGAGAAGATGAATTTGTGAATTTTTTATGAATTTTTTTGTTTTTGTTTTTTGAAAGAGGCATTGCAACATTTAATATGCACTTGCATTATTGGAAGTTTTCACATGGATTTCGCACAAGGTTTATCTGTTCAGACCAATTTGCAAAAAACGCCAGATGGGTTAAATTAAATTTCAAATTCACTCTCTGACAGTAGGTGGCGCTTATGGAAAAGCAGGAATACCTTGTTTACCTTGGTGCACAAAGCAATGTGCAGCTTTCTTACAACTGCTTGTCATGGAGAATCCTCATTCGGTAACACTTTACAATAAGGTTCATTAATTAAACATTAGTTAATGTATTAACTAACGTGAACTAACCATGAGCAATACATTTGTTACTGTATTTACTAATCTTTATTAACATTAGTTAACAGAAATACAGTTGTTCATTGTTTGTTCATGTTAGTTCACACTACATTAACTAATGTTAACACAATTTTAATAATGTATTAGTAAATGTTGAAATTAACATTAACACAGATTAATAAATGCTGTATAAGTGCAGTTCATTATTAGTTCATGTTAACTAATGTGGTTAACTAATGTTAACTAATGAACCTTATTGTAAAGTGTTACCCCTCATTCTGTTCAAAAGTTTTCACCCCCTGCCTCTTAATGCATTGTGTTTTCTTCTGAAGCATCAGTGAGCGTTTGAACCTTCTGTAATAGTTGCATAGGAGTCCCTCAGTTGTCCTCAGTGTGAAAAGATGGATCTCAAAATCATACAGTCATTGTTGGAAAGGGTTCAAATACAGAAATGTGCTGAAAAACCAGAGAATTTGTGGGACCTGAAGGATTTTTCTAAAAAAAAACAGCAGGCAGTTTAACTGTTCAGGACAAACAAGGGACTCATAAACAACTACCACTTAACAAAAACACAGCTGTGGGTCATTCAGGAAACAACACAGTATTAAGAATCAAGCGTATGTAAACTTATGAATCAGGGTCATTTTTAAAAATTCAACTATTGTTTTTTCTTGTGGACTACATGTAAACGTCTTTCATGTGAAATATCTTATTCAGATCAGCATTAAATAAAAAATAACATGCATTTTGTATGATCCCTCTTATTTTGGTAAAATAGGTGTATGTAAACTTTTGACTTCAACTGTACATGTTTTTAAACAGCCAATGGGATTTGTATATGCACTATGGTGTTTCTTTACAGTGCAATGGAAGACAGATTAGATACCTCTCTGCAAAAATGCAGCCACATTGATGGCATGCAAATGTTTGTGTTGCTCTGAACAGATGCAAGAACAGCCGTTCATTCAAATTAAAATGTTTATCACATTGAACATTCTTCTTGGTGTGAACAGGCCATTGCAGTTAAAAAATGGCCAATGGCCTGTGTGTTTACTCTAGCAAGAGCATGCATATTAGCTAGATTTGATTGCAAAAAAACCCCACAGTTTATTATTCTTTGTTGTCAGGTTTTATTCGCAATGTGAAATATGTTAATGGAACATAAACTTGAACAACTGTTTTGGATCTTTGAGACTTTCCCTATTCAAATAGACATGTACTTGCGTGATGTGAAATTGCTGCCCGAGGACATTACGAATATGTCCGCCAACTGAACTCACTGTAAAAACAGTATTAAAAAAACCCCCAGAAATCTTTTGTAACCTTAGAAAAGACTTTACTATCACTTATGATTACTTTAATGGGTCCTTGCTTAAAAATATTAATTTTATAAAATCTTACTGATCCTAAACTTTTGAACAGCAGTGTGTGCTAGGATAGTGCAAAAGATATATATGTATATATATATATAATATGTAATGTATATGTATATGTGTATATGTATATATGTATATATGTGTGTATATATATATATATATATATATATATATTAAGGTTGAACCACTGATGTCATGGACTATTTTATCAATGTCTTTACTGCCTTTCCGGGCCATACAATGTTTCAGTTGCGTCTATACAGGGTCAGAAAGTTCTCAAATTTCATCAAAAATATCTAAATTTATGTTCCAATGAAAAATGACTAAATTTCTTTGTGAACTATTCCTTTAATGTCAAAGTCCTCAAAGGCCCTTCTCACTACAGTCTTAAGATAGTAGTATTTTTCTAGGGTCAACAGTGAAGTATTTAATGCTTTAAATGATCTATCAGAATCAAGCATTCCACAAAGTATTATAATAAAATTTTTACTTTAGCAGTGAAATTACTGCACATACTCTAACACTGTTTAGCAGACTAGTCAGACAGCAGCCATTTAGAATTGCCTAGGGGGTTTACACTTTTTTTCAGCATTTCAACATGTTATGATGAAAGCAGAAGTTGAGCTCTATAAATAGACAATTAGCCAGAGAGTAAAAGTTTATTTTGCACAGGCTTTCTTCATGCACAAATACTACAATCGTGCCCAGCATATAATTTATTTTTTCACAGAGATTGTTTGCTTTGCAAGAACAATGTCTGGGTAAATGCTTTCACAAAGCCATACTCACCACTTGTCAAATCCTTTAAAGTGTTTGTCCAGTATCTAATTTAGTGGCCAGCTTTAGATATCCTGGCCCACAGAAAAGATGAGGTTCTTTGGAACTCATTTGCATTGTATCGGTCAATTATATTAAGACCCTGCCCACTCAGCCTCTTGCAGATGCGGACAAAGTCGGTCCCACGGGAAAGATCATCATGTCGTGTTTTTTTTGTAATGATTGCAGCAGTTGCATGGTGAATTGCAGTGCCGCTGTATCACCAAGCTAAGATTTGAGCGTAATTAGTTGGAGACTTACATTCATTCCACAAAGCCCATTTCTTAACGCTGATGCCGAGCATTTTCTAAATGAAGATGAGTCATACTCTGATTCATAGGCTCAGGGGACCATCGTAGTCCAAAGGTAAAGTTGAAATAAATTAATCATTTCTCTCTCACTCACTCCGTTTCCCCCACACTGCCTCATTAAAAGCAGAGTTACCACAAATAATAAAATATTCACCATACTTGATTTAATTATCATACAGAAAAGTTTTCAATTTCACTGCGTTGTTTGTATGTTTAACCAGCGGGTATGAAATGTCAGCTTTGAATGCAAATTCCAGCATCTGCAGAGCTCAAGTTGTTTTTCCTCATATAAATCAATATGAGATCCTTGATCATGCACCACTCATATCTCCATGTCTCTGTGTGTGAGGGTGAGAGAAGGGGGGATGTTTGTGTGGCCAAATGGCATTTATCACAGTGCAGCACTTCAGATGTTTGATTCTTCTGGTGGTTCATTTCAAATGACGAATTCTCTATTGCGATATTTTAACATTTTAACCATGCAGACTCCAGACCCTAAAATGATGATTTCCTAACAGTGCATGCAATACAATTCACTGGCATGTAATATCAAACATGTATATACGGCTATAGGTTGTTCACTGTACATTATCCCTCAGACAATGAAATATTTGTCAAAATATTCCACTGCTATGACTAATCCTCATCAACGTAATATACCTGCAGCTAATATATTACAGTATGCACAAGGTTTCATAGCACCATCTGTCCACACTGCAACTGTGCCATAGAAACAGGCTATAAAAATGTATCTGATTATGTTTCTGCGTTTCTCTCAAAGCTCTTATTAAGCAGAAACACTTTAGAGTTTTTCAAACGCATGAAAAATATCTCCTTGTTATTAGTTAGCTGGCCGCACCCCTTTGACACAAGACGAATTCAAATAAATCCATTCAATTAGCATTCTGGGGATTTCCTATAAGGTCTGGCATCCTTTCAGTGGTTGGAAGTTTTGAGGTAAAATGAGGCAAGATGCCTCCTTAAAGGAGAAGATCACTTCCAGAATAAAAAAAATCATGATCATTTGCTCACCCTCATGCCATCCAAGATGTTTATGTCTTTCTTCAGTCTTCAGTTTTTTGAGGAAAACGTTCCAGGATCTTTCTCCATATAGGAAACTTCAATAGGTATCAAAGGGTTGAAAGTCCAAATTTTAGTTTCAAAGCAGCTTCAAAGGACTCTACACAATCCCAGCCGAGGAATAAGGGTCTTATCTAGCAAAATGATTAGTCATTTTCTTAAAAAAATTAAATGTATATAACTTTTAACCACAAATGCTCGTCTTGCACTAGTTCTGCGATGCTATAGAGAGCAGAGCAGATGGCTCCGTGCTTTTGAATCGCTCTCGCAGTACTTTGATACATCATACAATGATCGATCGGCGCAGCGCAAACAGTCTACATCTAGTTATTTTAGCCAATTTGCTGAAAGTGTCCCCCGGGAAGTGGCACATCTGGTCACCCTAGTTTGTGTACTTTGGTTCAGAAAGGTAGAGTAGGGTGAAACAATGCATCTCATTTTCTCCTCCAACATCAAAATCGTCCAACATCATTGGTTTTTGTAAAGGGTGTTTGACATTTCTTTGCATGTTTTCCTTGTAATGGGGGTGAGTAAATTATCAGGAAATTTCAATTCTGGAAGTGAACTTCTTCAAGATCTGTGTGCATTTACTGCAGTTTGTACCATATGGTTTTATGAGTTTATAACGTACATGATGATGAATTTATGAATGATGAATTAATGAACTTTTTACATTTGCTTATATAGAACAGAATTGAAAATCATGAAAGGGGCCATCTTGGACGATTAGTGGAGTAAAATGACCCCTCAACCTGGGGCAAAAAACCACCAAACTTTTTTTTTTTTTTTTTTTGCAAAAAAAAAAAAAAAAAAAATGTGGGGTTAGTAAGATTTGTTTTTATTAATGTTTTAAAGAAATCCCCTAATACATATTACATGTTATTATATTAAACTAATTTATTCTCATGTTGGCAAAGTAAAATTTTCTTTAGCTTTTTCTCTTAAAGGCCCAGATATACTTCAAATGAAATCGATGAACAAACTGATTTGACATCTTTTCGAACAAAATCCGGCCAAAAAGAAGTTCGTTTTGGGAGTTCAAAACTGGAGAACACCTTCGTACCATGATTGTTCTGTGATGATTACATCATAGGGGTTGTGTGCCGAGGCTCCACCTTCTTTCATGCAGAACTCTTCTCTGGGTTAAAGGAGTAGTTCACTTTCAGAACAACAATTCACAGATAATTTACTCACCCCCTTTGTCATCCAAGATGTTTATGTTTTTTTTTCTTAAGTCGTCAAGAAATTATGTTTTTTGACATAAACATTTCTGGAAATTTCGCCAAATAATGGACTTAAATGGTACTTCGAAATTTGAACCTCTAAAACACAGTTGTGTTAAATGCAGCTTCAAATGGCTGTAAACGATCCCAGCCGATGAATAAGAGTCTTGTCTACCGAAACGATCGGTCATTTCCTTTAAGCACTGAAACTCGTCTAGTACTAGGGCTGTAATGCACATCCGCGATGCTATGTACTACGCAATCACGTTGAAAGGTCACAAGTGACGTATGCGGAACTACAGACCCAGTGTTTACAAAGCGAACTTGCAAAGACAAACGCTCTTTACCAACAAGGTACAACGTAAAGTACAACAATGTCGGACGATTTTGAAGCTGGAGGAGAACACCGTTCCCTACCTTTTTAAGCCGGAATACACCGACAGTGAACTCAGTCAGAGAGAGAATACGGGGGCGGGGGCGGGGGCGGCGACACAAGCCTCGGGCAGACCGCGTTCAAATGAGACGTGGTGGTGCAAGTGTGGAAAATGCCAGCCATTGCCAACTGAGCAGGAATCTCGGTGCTGTCACGACCGGACCGGACCACGCATGACCTTTCGACGTGATTACGTAGAGTCACGAACGCGCATCACAGCCCTAGTGCTAGACGAGTTTCAGTGATTAAAAGGTATATAAAAAAATATTTTCTGAGAAAATGGCCAAACGTTTCTGTAGACAAGACCCTTCTTCGTCTGCTGGGATCATTTACAGCCCTTTGAAGCCGCATTTAAACTGCATTTTGGAGGTTCAAATTTCGAAGCACCATTTAAGTCCATTATATGGAGAAATTTTCAGAAATGTTTATTTAAAAAAAACATAATTTCTTGACGACTGAGGAAAAAAAGACATAAACATCTTGAATGACAAGGGGGTGAGTAAATTATCTGTGAATTGTTGTTCTGAAAGTGAACTAATCCTTTAATTTTGTCTGTCGAGTAATTGGAGGTGAGATGTCACCCAAAAATTAAAATTAGCCCATTATTTACTCACCTTCCAGGCATCCTACGTGTATATGACTTCCTTCTTTCAGACGAATCCAGTCGGAGTTATATTAAAAATTATCCTGGCATTTCCAAGCTTTAGAATTGCATGGGCAGGTGTTTCTCTTCATCAGTCCAAAACAAGTCCAATAAAGTGCATCCATCCATAATAAAAAGTGCCTCACACGGCTCCGGGGGGTGAATAAAGGCCTCCTGTAGTGAATCGATGTATTCTTGTAAGAAAAAAAATATTTAAAAAGTAATAATCACTTTAGTCTAACTTGCACCAACTGTTTGTACACGGAAGCCCTTCCAGGTGGAAAAAATCCCCATCAAAAAGATTCATCTGAATTACCGATAGATTATTAGATGCCTATATTTTTAATGGAGGAACGTAAACAGTAAACTGTGAATTTAAATCAACTGATTGACCTCTGAGTTATGATGAATAAAAAATATTTATATATATGTACATAAATATACATTTAATTTGTGGAATAATAACTCCATATAAACACCAGCAGCAGCCTGTCATTAATGGCTGTGAGCAAAATGAAAGGATCCCCAAAATAACCGTATATATTATGAGGGTATCTTTCATGAGACATTTCAAGCGAGATCTTGGAGGTTACCCAAGCCTGATGTATCTTATAGAAATGACAGCTGTACAGCATCAAAGGGAATGAACGGAATCACATGAGGAAACCTCAATATATTTTATCAACAATCTGAAAATCCTCTTAGCGTACACAGGCACATCTGTGTCAGAAGTAATCCAATAGCGATCTCCACAGCTACAAGAGGACAGAGACGGAACGGCGGAACAGGTGCCCTTTGTGACCCATCAGTGGACTGATTACAGTGCGTGGCTGAGACGGCGTGAGCCCGCTGTGATAACCTCCACCTGATGTGCACCACTTATCCTCTGTAGACACCAGACATACACTGCTGGGTAATTTTCCAAAACACACTATAAACTACTGAATCATCTCAGTATGGAAGCAACACTGTTTAAGCTGGGCATCTCATGCGAACTGTCGTGAAAAATGCCATCAATGACTGTGAGCGTGCCAAACTGAATTAATGCTTTAACCGTTACCAGACACACTGTTAGCAGGAAAGACTGAATGGATTGAGCTGTCAGATGTTCAGCGTCACAGGACTAAATGTTATCAGGCATGTATGTTCTCTATTCATTCACATAAGCTGTATTAAACTGTTATAAAGGATCACGGTGAAAGGAGCTTTCATTGCACTGCAGGACTACTGAAAATCATAAAAAGGAGATAGAGATAGTTATATAAAAATGTTATTTTGATTTCTTTTCCATACAGTGAAAGTCAGCGGGGTCCATTGTAAAACATATACTGTTTTGTGTGAGTGTAAGTGATGACAGAATTGTCATTTTTGGGTGAACTATCTCTTTAAGACAATAGAGTTTTGTCTATTGAGGTTAAAGATGTTTACATGGCTAGATAATTTTACCTATAAAGTATGTAAGTCTATATTTACTTGATAGACTATTCTGACATCCATTATAAAGCTTCAGCGCCCGACTGAATTCTCTCTACGAGTTCTGTGCCCTGATTTGGTTCCCTTATTTGAGACACTAATTCTAATCTGAATCTTAATTACTGTGTGAATTATTAATTAACTGTGGCCTGGGTGCTGACAGCAAGACTAATATAAGTCAAAAGTCAGTTTCTAAATGTGCTAGAATAATTTCCTGAGGAAAGTAAAACGAGGAGCTGTGTAATCCATAAAAATTCATTCATTGTTACCCTTGAAAGCTTACTGTATACGTAATACTTGCTATTTCTGGTTCCATTTCCATACAGCATTAATGGAGCAACAGCTGCACAGTCATGGGAGGGGGAATGATATATACGTTCCCTTTATATTGTACTATAAATGTGTGATACACCCATCGGTCACAACAAATTCAACAGAAGATGGAAGCACTTTTTAATAAACATCACACGCAGTAGTGTCACCTCCTTCATTTCTCCTTTTATTTCATATTCCATCTAACTGAACGCTTTCACAGTCATTATTCCATCATATGTGATTTCGTGCTCATCTTCACTATTCCTATATTTTTTTTCCTTCTAACTCTTTCTTCATTTTTTTATATCCGTTCTCTCTTCCCTCCTTCCCAACACACCGCCATACTTCTCCCACTGCGGCACCTCATGTGGTTTGCCCTGATGAGAATCATGCTTCTGTAGATCAGTTTAGATTGGTGAGCTGAAATCTCAGACATTTACTGTAATAGCCGTAAGTACCGACCCAGTGTTTACAAAGCGAACGTCCAAAGAAAGTCAAACGCACCTTACAATAAAAAGGTAAAACAACAATGTTGGATGATTTTGAAGTTGGAGGAGAAAAGTTTTTTGCCCTACCCTAACTTTTGCAACTGGAGTACATAGACGAAGCGCTAATGAGACCTTTCTAACGTGATTGCGCAATGCGTGAAGATGCGCATGCGCATCGTAGAGCTAGTGCAAGACGAATATTTGTGGTTAAAGAGTATAGGGTACAATATGTCTAAAAGCTGTATAGCGAAAAAACATGCCATAGCACTTTCTAAAACATCCGCTTTTCAAGATACATGTGCAATTTTGGCTGATGCTTGACGCGATCACGGGCAGCAGCACAAAGTCGATTCTGTGCTTACTTGATCTAATATTTGATGTTGTTAAAAATGTTTTAGATTTAAGTAGCAAATGAGAATTGCTAAAATTCTTGAATATATCTTGAGACAAATGTCATCTTAATGATTATCAGTTTTGTTGAAGATAATTAAAGCAACAGTTTTTAAATGGTTTTTGGGGTGAAAAGCAACCCTGCTTTTTATTTGTTGACATGACATTGTTGGATTCTGATGGCAAATATCATATATTATGTTGGGTGTCCATCTTAAAGATAAGCACAATGTTTTAGAATAAAACCATCATATTTAAAAACATGCTATTAATCAAATCATATAATAAAAATATTATTTGACTACTGTTAATCTGTTAAATTACTATGGGATCTTCTTCAGTGCTTTCAGAATCTTTACATTTTAAAATGATTTTCTTTCTCTATTTTAAAATATATGTTTTAATTTAACATATTTTAATGAGAGTATAGTAATTTTTTTTTTTTAAGAAAACAGCAAATCGTTTTGCTAGATAAGACTTCTGTTCCTCAGCTGAGATCGTGTAGAGTCCTTTGTAGACATTGAACCTCCACTTTAGAGCTTCAACCTGTTGGCCACCATTGAAGTACACTATATGGAGAAAAATCCTGGAATGTTTTCCTTAAAGAAAACTTAATTTCTTTGTGACTGAAGGAAGAAAGACATGACCATCTTGGAACAAAGAGTAAATTATCAGGAAATGTTCATGCTGGAAGTGAACTTCTCCTTTATTTATAATAAAGAAAATAAATTTAATAGATTTAAAGGGAACATCAGATGCCCATTTTCCACAAGCTGACATGATTCTTTAGGGTCTTCATGAAATGTCTGCAAAATACTTTGGTTAAAATTCCTCAATGGTCGTGTAAAACAACACCCTCTTTACCTTGTCAAAAACAGCTCTGTTCACCGCGACCTGTTTCGGTGCATGGCTATTTAAATGCTAATGAGCTCTGCTTACTCCACCCCTCTCTTCTGTTTTTTTTTTTTCTTTTGTGTGTATTTGGTGGCACATTACCATTGAAAACAAAACGAATCAACTGCTTCCTCAGTGGCTCTGAAGAGTGAAAATTAAGACTCTTTTGTTCACTTCTGCATTCAAATACAAAACACCTGCATTGCTTTCGAGACATTGTTGTTGCTACAGCTGCTCGAGTATGGAGAAAATCGCAGACAGCATACAACTAGCTGAGGGTGGAAATATACTAATACGGGATAGTCCGTCAGCGGGTGTGGGTGGGGCCTAAGCAGTATGACATCATACTGCTCAGTAAATCAAAGCGGCTTGATAATTGAGATTTTTGGGGGATTTAAAAAAAATAGAGAATGGGTTTTTATGATTGTAGGTTGTTGTGTCCACTCACTGCTAAGACACATTTATATGCAAACACCATGTAAAAGTGAATATATAAATGTGTGTGAGCTATACTCTTAAAGCATGATTTCTTCTTGCCTCGAATCTCAGTCCTTGTGCCACTCGTGGCCCACGTGTAGATGTATGTGCAGATGGCAAATCATCAGAAAATGCACAGTATGGACTCATCCTGACTCATTTCTTCACATCACAACAAACAACTCCAGACAAACTGTGCAGGAAGTAAATAAAGCATCAGTGGCAGATTTTGTTTAGCTTTTTTATGTTAGGCCTCAAAGCCCTGCTGCTCAGCAAATCAAATGCAGGCGAGTGCCAAGAGCTGCATGCAGGCTGGGTGACTCTTCTCAGGAGGACACTGGATGAGGAGATGACTATAGAGCTGAGGAAGGGATTGCTATCAAACACAGGAGACAGGGATAATTGGTCATCTGGTCGGTAACTGTTTTCATTCCAAAAAATGAGATACTAAGTCAGAAATTAATAATGGTTTCGGAAATGTTACCGTTTTTGCCATCTGTCTCTGTGAGTAAGATGCGTGTATAACGCAGAGACTGTTTCACAAACTTGCCCCATGGAGTCATTGCCACTTTAAGAAAGTTTCTGTTTTCAAATAAAGTGGATGGTCCATTTATTTTGTGTATTTAAGATATCAATACTTAAGACTTCTCACATATTCCATAGTCGGTGAGATGTGACAGCAACTATCTGACTGTATTTGTCTGATGAACAAGTATGAAAATAATTGCCACCCACATGCTGGCCTGCAAATATTTAATAGATTGTCACATGGTAGCATAAAATAATGGGATTTTGGGAAGCTGAAAGACAAGGACATGAAATATCAAAGGACTTTATTTTCATTTCAGCATGTTCTATGATGAACAACACTTTAAGGCTCATATTATAGGAAAAGAAATATTGTAGTCCATGCAAAACTATTTTGCTGGATCAAAGGGAAAATAAGAGCTGTGCTGTTGGTTGACACTCTACAAGTACTGATCATATTGGTGAATTTTAGATTTTTTATTATCATTGTAACATATTTGTATTGCATTCCCATGCAGTTTATTGTGCACATAGTAATACGCTGAACTCAAACATCAAAACAACATTCGTGACCCTGGACCACAAAACCAGTCATAAGGGTACATTTTTTTTTTTTTTTAATTTAGATTAATACAACATCTGACAGATGAATTAATAGGCTTGAATGAAAAGGTATGGATTATTAGGACAATATTTGGTTGAGATACAACTATTTGAATATCGAAAAATCTAAGAAAATCGCCTTTAAAGTTGTCCAAATTAAGTTCTTAGCAATGCATTCTACTTATTAAAAAGTTTTGATATATTCACAGTAGGAAATTTACAAAATATCTTCAACATGATCTTTACTTAATATCCTAATGAAAAGAAAGATCATTTTAACCCAGACAATGTATTTTTGCCTATTGCTACAAATAAACCCATGCTACTTTAAATTTGCTTTGTAGTATTTCTATTCTTCATTTTTTATAGAGTAAAACTAATTGTGAAGGCAGATGTGTTATAATCAAATGCTTCATTATGAACAATAATATGGCATTTAATGTAAATTTCCTACCGTAAATATATCAAAACGTAATTTTTGATTAGTAATATGCATTGCTAAGAACTTCATTTGGACAACTCTAAAGGTGATTTTCTCAGCATTTAAATTTTATTGCACCCTCAGATTGCAGATTCTCAAACAGATGTATCTTGGCCAAATACTGTATTGTCCTATCCTAACAAACCACACATCAATAGAAAATAGAAAATTTGGCTTTCAGGTGATGTATGTGTCTCAATTTTGAAAAATGTACCCTTATGACTGGTTTTGTGGTCCTGGTTCACATATATAAGATTTCTCCTGCTTTGCTGACGTTGGTTGCATCCAAAAGACTGTCCTTTTTGTTTGATGTGTCAGTGACCTGATGTCTCAGGCCCCTGTTCTGTCAGATGGACTGATAATACCAAAAGCTCAGCCCAAGAAAAATGCTGTTTAATGCGCTGCTCTTTCAAGCTACTCTCCAGATCGAACGTTTTATCCAGTATCTGTTTTAAAAGGCAGCAGAGAGAAAGTGTGGCAGAGAGTTGTGCTTGCAGAAAGGAAGCGGCGTGACTCTTCCTTTGTTGTTGTTGTTTTTTTCCCCCCCGATTTTTCTGCATGGGCAGGATTACAAGTACAACTTCCGTGCGTCATCACCTCAGGTTCATGCCCCTCTGAGCTTTTTCCTGGATGAGATGACGGGCTTCAGAGACGAGAGGCTCCACATGTTTCTTTCCCCTCATCTCTTCTTCCTTTTAACACTCTGGTTTGACTGACACCTGCTGACTGGACAGAGAAAAACCTCTCTCTCCAGTCACTCTGGACGGCTTGAGAGGAGTGATGCCTCTAAATGTTGTCGCTGAATGTCAGAGATACACAAGCCGAATCTGTTCTAAGTGAGAAGTACTTTTGTAATTAACCTTTAGATTCTGTCATTCAGAAGCAGGTTTGAATCAGGATGTGCGCTGTACTGTAAGGCCCACAAGCAGTGCACCGTACACATGGAGATGTTGGTGGCGCTGAGTATGATCTGTATGGAGAAGTGCTAATTTATGCTCTCAGGATATGTGGCAGGCCTAATTGGCACTTTGATCTGACACTTGCTTTGGATGTTTTAACACTTCACTTTGCACTCCACCTCATTCATTCATTAGACAAACACCAACAGCATGGGAGTGCCGAGCGAGGGCAGCAGGGGATGAGAGTGAGCAAATGAGCTGCTCTGCTTGTGATCTTTGACCTTGGATCATGACTTCATGCAAAGATCAGTGAGCAGAAAGGCCTGAGTCACACAAGAGGCTGCAGGCGCCAGATGATATTACTGCTCTTAATGGGATTAACATTGTGGCACAAATTGCTTGTGAAAGAATTAATTTTGCATTTCATATGTCAGAGCTGCTGCGGAGTTGTTAGTAATTGTTTGACTGTACAAGATGTATTTTGGAGAACTGGAAAGTCTGTTTATGCTTCATGCCAAATCTAATTATGCAGGGTTTATGTGACTTGTGAAAAAGGGGTATTCATTTTAGCAGCGTTCTGATACCCAGCCGCTTCATTACTAATTTGTTGTGTGCTGTGTTAAAGCTAAAATACAAAGTCTCTAATTTGCAGATGATGTTTAGGAGATGGTTCTGTTTTGCAGAAGATACACAAACAGTGTTGTGAAGTTATGTCTGGTTGAGTTTAAGTTTTAAACTAGCCATAAGACATTGACATTTAAAGCCATTAAAAACTCTAAATGTGACCCTGGACCACAAAACCAGTCTTAAGTAGCACAGGTATATTTGTAGCAATAGCCAAAAATACATTGTATTGTTGATTTTTAATTTATACCAAAAATCATTAGGATATTAAGTAAAGATCATGTTCCATGAAAATATTTTGTACATTTCCTACTATAAATATATCAAAACTTAGTTTTTGATTAGTAATATGCATTCCTAAGAACTTTATTTGGACAACTTTTCTCAGTATTTAGATTTTTTTTTTGCACCCTCAGATTCCAGATTTTTAAATAGTTGTCTCTTGGCCAAATATTGTCTTATTCTAACACAAAATGTGTAAATCTCAATTTTGAAAAATTGACACTTATGACTGGTTTTGTGGTCGAGGGTCATAAATATGCAGGGCATTTTTTGTGATTGTTTGTTTTAGGGCTGGGTTTTGACACAAATTTCACAATTTGATTTGATTCTGATTCACAAGCTTGCAATTCAATTTGATTTCTGATTTGATTTGATTCAATATTGATTATTTTGGATATATACAGTATCAGTTACAGTACATGCCAAATTCTTTTAAGGAAAAAACATTTCTTAGCTAATGCTGTAAAATATACATGAGAGTCACTTGGTAGCCTACTGCAATATTTAAGGTTAAAATGAACTGATTTGTATGCAAATGCTTAAATTACTCTTAATTACACTTAAATTAGCCGGGAGGTAAATTTTATTTATTTATTTTTTTAAATGGACATCTGTACATTTTTCCTATTTTGCCTAAATATCATACTACTTCATTTAGTACTAGCCTTCAGAGGCTACAGAAGATATTTACATGGTTCCCAGAAGACAAAATAAGTTAAATTTATCCTGCTTCAAATTCAAAAAGTTTTCACCCCCCCCCCCCCCCACCCCCCCAGCTCTTAATGCATGTTTTTTCCTTCTGGGGCATCAGTAAGCCTTTTAACCTTTTGTAATTATTGCATATGAGTCACGCAGTTGTCCTCAGTGTGAAAAGATGGACCTCAAAATCATACAGTCATTATTGGAAAAGGGTTCAAATACACAAAAATTCTGGAAAACCAAAGAATTTGTGGGACCTGAAGGATTATTTTCTGAAGAACAGCAGACAGTTTAACTGTTCAGGACAAACAAGGGACTCATTAACAACTATCACTAAACAAAAAACACAGCTGTGGATCATTCAGGTTAGGGTTAGGGTTACAGTATTAAGAATCAAGGTTTAAACTTTTAAACCGGGTCTTTTTTATAAATTCAACTATTATTTTCTGTATTGTGGCTCTGGCTGCATGACATATTATTTATATTATTATTATTATTATTGTATTATCTGAGTTAAAAAAAAAAAAACAGCATATGCTGGTTAGGTATGTTTTGAAGCATACCTTGGTACTTGGTAGTTGGGTTGCATAAGCTGGTCCTTAGTTGGTCCTGAGCTGGTTTAAGCTGGTCAGATGCTGGTCCTAAGCAACTAGCTCCTGCTCAGGACCAGCTTATAACCAGCTCAGGACCAGCA
The DNA here is from genome assembly GCF_049309525.1 of Garra rufa. Taxonomy (NCBI): domain Eukaryota; kingdom Metazoa; phylum Chordata; class Actinopteri; order Cypriniformes; family Cyprinidae; genus Garra; species Garra rufa. The sequence goes on along the minus strand of NC_133363.1, from coordinate 41,701,721 downwards.
TAAACCAGCTCATGACCAACTAAGGACCAGCTTATGCTTCAAAACATAAACGAACAGTGAAATCAAAACATGCACGAGTATCTTGAATGAAGCCCATGTTCATTTAGTACAGATTGTCACTTCAAAAAAATAAATAATTACAGAGGAACATACTGCTGAATTTTTCTGACTTTGAAACATACTGTGATACAAAACAAAATGCGTCTGGTCTAAACAGACAGCTTTTTTTGTTTAGTCTTTTTATCAAGAAGGGATCAGAATGGCAGTAGGACTGTTTGGGATATCATTACTTTTGCAAATATATTTACTGCCACTGATTACACAGTTCACCTTGAAATTAAAATTCAACCTATTTTCTAAATGCATGCATTTCTTTTCTTTTTTTTTAGATCAAAATTGATCTTGATCTTGCATTGAAATGATCAACTTGATCTTCCATTGAAATAAACAATGTGTTCTTTTTTAATTGTTTAGTCAGGTTAAACATTGTTTCTTTCTCACAATCAACTGCTAGCTATATTTGATATTTGGTACAAGTATGTTTGTGTGGTCTGTAGTCTAGTACTACAGTTTATAGATCAGAAAATGATTACTGATAGTCAATTAATTGTAAAAATACCAGTATCATGCCTTTTGGAGGAAGTCCACACTGTCAACAGGAGCCCAGATATATCAGTGTTCAATAAAGACAGTGATTGTGCATAATCTTGAGGTTCCCTGGCATGTTCTGACAGCAACAATAAGATGATTTGAAAGACAGTGAAAATATGGCTGCTATGCTTCCAGCCATTGTACAAGACGTTTCATTTGCACCATTCACTTATGAGCAACTGTCTCTGCTCTATTGTGTCTCTTGTCATAATTAAACTGTGCTGAAGTGTGTGAGCAAACCACGCAGCTGCAGTAAATCTGTACCTGATACTCGTATGCCATATATGTAACAGCATCCCTCTCCCCATCTCTCCTTCCTTCAGGCCATGCTGATGACTCATCGGCCAGCCTTATTAAGGACCCGGAGAGACTATGAGCACTTGTGCTCAGCCCTGCACTACACCATGCTAATTATTTTTCTGCATAAGCCTCCATTACGAAATAGATGGGGAACAGTGAACAAGGACAATGATAACAAGATGAGAAAAAATGAGCAGGGGATGAATTGCAATTGAAATTCTTCAAACCCAGTAATGAATTTAATATAAGAAGGCAAATATATATTTTCCATTTGAAACTGAAGTGTTTCAAAACATATGTACACATACAGTGCTTGTGAGAAAAGAGGGTATCATTACTCTGTTCTTCTTACAACTTAAAGTGCTTCCAAATTGAACAGTGGTCCTCTGTCTTTAGAAAAATATCTCAACACATCATACTTAAAAATCAGTGTTTGAACTTTTGTCATGTGGCAACTTACATTATGTTGAACTCACATCTCACCACAGTGTTCTGTTCTATTTATTGCTTTGTTGACGTGAATAATGTTTGAAAGTGTGTATCTATTTTCAGACAAAATCTGAATTCATCAGACATCTGAGAATGTTCACAGTGACCCACAGTTCGGTCTGCTGTGTACTGCCTGTTCTTGTAATCCCAGAATGCCTGGCACAAAGGGGTAAAATCATAAAATATGAAAGGAATACGGGCTTGAAACAGATTTAAAGGAATAGTTCGACCAAAAATGAAAATTGTGTCATTGTTTATTTACCCTTTCTTTCCAGGCATGGTTGCTGGTTTTTGCCCATAGAACACAAAGAGTAGTTTTTCCCCTATACAACGGAAAAAGTGTAAAGAGCTAGTCTTTTAATTACAACACATGCAAGAACAATGGTGTGTTGTTATAAATGACATAAAAAATGACACAAATCATTATATATACAGTCAAGCCCGAAATTATTTATACCCCTGGCAAAATCTGACTTAAAGCTATTTTTTTTGACTGGAAATGACACAGGCTTCTCCCAAAAGATAATAAGACGATGTTCAAGAGGCATATTTTTGGAAAAAAAATATTTCTCAGCTTTTATTTACATTTGAACAAAAAGTGGCATGTCCAAAATTATTCATACCCTTTGCAAACTGTCACAGTCTATGGGAAAATCCAAAGTTCTATACCATTCCAAATAGTTCTAAAGCATCCTAATTACCCTGATTCATTGGGAACAGCTGATTCAATCAACTCAACAGGTGAAAAACAGAAGTTCTCTGCTGTTGGTTTGTGGACAGTCATGGCTAAGACAAAGGAGCTCTGACCTGCGGCTGTGCATTGTGGCTGCTCACAAGTCAAGAAAGGGCTATAAGAGCATATCTAAATGTTTTGAAGTTCCAGTGACTACAGTGCAAAGTATCATTAAAAAATACAAGACGTTCCGCACTGTGAAAAATCTCAGAGGACGTGGTCGGAAGCCAAAAGTGACACCTGTGCTGGCCATGAGGATAGTGAGAGAGGTAAAAAGGAATCCAAGGATCACCACCAAGGCCATCCTGATGAATCTGGGCTCTGCTGGTGGCAACATCTCAAGGCAGACAGTCCAACGGACACTGCACACCGCTGAGTTCCACAGACACAGACCAAGGAGGACACCACTTCTCCGGATAAGGCACACAAAAGCCCGCTTGGCCTTTGCAAATGCTCATCTGGACAAAGTAGAAGACTTCAGGTCTTCTGTTTTATGCTCAGATGAAACAAAAATTTAATTGTTTGGCCACAATGATGTAGCCTTCATTTGGCGTAAAAAAAGGAGAAGCCTTCAACCCTAAGAACACCATCCCCACTGTCAAACATGGTGGTGGCAACCTAATGTTTTGGTGGTGTTTTTCAGCCTGAGGACCAGGGAACCTAAACGGCAACATGAAAAAGGAGCAATACATCAAAATTCTCAACAACAACATCAGGCAGTCTGCAGAGAAACTTGGCTTTGGGCACCAGTGGACATTTCAGCACGACAACGACCCAAAACACACAGAAAAAGCGGTAAAGAAATGGTTAGCAGACAAAAACATTAATGTTTTGCAGTGGCCCAGCCAGAGTCCTGACTTAAATCCAATTGAGAATCTGTGGAGGGAGCTAAAGATCAGGGTGATGGCAAGGAGACCCTCCAACCTGAAAGAGTTGGAGCTCATCTAAAGATGAATGGGCAAAAATACCAGTGGAGACATGCAAAGAGCTGGTCAGCAATTATAGGAAGCATTTGATTGCTGTAATAGCCAATAAAGGCTTTTCTATTGATTATTAAGAAGGGTATGAACAATTTTGGACATGCCACTTTTTGTTCAAATGTAAATAAAAGATGAGTAGTAATTTTTTCCACAATGATGCCTCTTGTACATCGTCTTATTATCTTCTGGGAGACATCTGTGTCATTTCCGGTCAAAAAAAAAAAAACTTGCTGGTTGAATAAAAGTAACTAAGTCAGAATTTGCCAGGGGTATGAATAATTTCGGGCTTGACTGTATGTAATGAAAACTTTTTGAATTTGAAGATGTAAATATCTTTTGTAGCTTCTGAAAAGCAGTAATAAATGAAGAAAAATATGATATTTAGGCTAAATAAGAAAAATGTACACAAATGTACATGTTCAAAAGTTTACACCCCTGGCTCTTAATGCATAGTGTTTCCTTCTGGAGCATCAGTGAACATTTGAAGCTTCTGTAATAGTTGTATATGAGTCCCTCAGTTGTCCTCAGTATGAAAAGATGGATCTCAACATCATACAATCATTGTTGGAAAGGGTTCAAATACACAAAAATGCTTAAAACCAACGAATTTGTGGGACCTGAAGGATTTTTCTGAAGAACAGTGGGCAGTCATGACAAACAAGGAACTCGTGAACAACTAAGCAAAACATCACAAAGCAAAAAAAAAAAAAAAAAAAGCAGTGGATAATTTAGGTAACAACACAGTATTAAGAAACAAGTGTATGTAAACTTTTGAACGGTCATTTTTATAAATTCAACTATTTTCTCTTGTGGACTATATGTAAATGCCTTTTATGTTAAATATTTTATTCAGGTCAATACTAAATAAAAATGTATATGTGTATATATATATATGTATTTTACATATATCATAAAAATGATTAAAAAACCCCCCTAAACATTAAAATCAACAATGGGTTTATCTTCTGTTATTTTACCTGCATTATGCTTTTTGCCAAAGATCCGAAGTGGTTTGCAATAGAAAGCAAAAGGCATTTGCATCAGTACTAAAGTTTTCTAACGAGTCTATGATAATTATAAAAAAAATTTGTCTATCCTCATCAGATGACCTTTTCAAAACTGCGGAGGAGAGGGAAAACACAGAATGACTGAGAAGGATATCGCCAACACAGCCATTTCTCTGTAGCAGGAGTTTACGGTTACCTGAGCCAGGCAGAAAAACGAGATTGGCTCGTAGAATATACCACAGTGTTTTATGGCTGTCTGCGTGACCTCCAGTTTGTCACTAAACGTGCAAGGTACTGGAGGGGCTCCCTCTGTCTATTCATCCCTCCATCCCTTCTGTTCTCCCTCTCATCATCCTTTCCAGTTTAATCTCTCAGATTTGGCAGGAGCTTAATGAGGCAGTGGGTGAGTCAGCCGCTCTGCTGCTGGAGGTGAGAATTACATTGAGAGAGAGACAGAAAGAACGAGAGGAATAGCCCGGGAGGTAGAGGAAGATGAGGAGGGATGAGAAAATAGGGGGAACAGTGAGGAAATATTAAAAAAAAAAAATGTCAATGGCCAGAGAGATAGACTGATTGAAGGTCCAAGATTAAAAAAAATGCCTCCTACAGTGCTGTAGTATTGCAATACTGCAGATACAGGCTAGCCATGAGAGAGTACTAGAGAAGACTAGAACAAAGAAAATCTGTATGAAGAAACTATATGAAGAAATTTGGGAGATTATGAAAGAAAATCAATACATCAAAAAGACTGCATCCCACTTTAAATAGCTGAACAGACTTCAAATTTACTATAGGTATTACACAAAACAGTTTATAACTAGAGGGACATACAGTATGACGCTCAAATTTAAACATACAGTTGAAGTCAAAAGTTTACATACATCTTGCAGAATCTGCAAATTGTTAATTATTTTACCAAAGTGATGTTTCATTAACAAATTTCAGGAGGAGCTCGCGCAGATAATTAACACGGCCAATTCATCATCAGCAATCACTCCCTATCCAATCACTCTCCCTATCCAATTACTACAGTCCCTTTAAATAACCAAGCAGTCCTACCTTCAGCTATCTCTGATTCCAGCATCCCTCCCACCCCCCCTTTTTATTTTTCTTCACCTCCAGCAAAGGGGGGAGCGCTATTGGGTTCGGGCCAAAGGCCGAGCTCGGACCCCTCTCCCTGGGCAGGGGGAGTGCCCCGGGCTCAGGAATGACTACCGAGCTCGGAGCCCTCTCCCGGACAGCATGCCAAACACGCTTAACTTTTACGCTGTTTATTATATGCAAAAGCGAACTAGTGAAATAAGAGGTATCAAACAAAATGCATGAGATTTTTTATTTAGTACTGACCTAAATAAGATATTTCACATAAAAGACATTTACATATAGTCCACAAGAGAAAATAATAGTTGCATTTATAAAAATGACTTGTTTAAAAGTTTACATACACTTGATTCTTAATACTGTGTTGTTACCTGAATGATCTACAGCTGTGTTTTTTTGTTTAGTGATAGTTGTTTACAAGTCCATTGTTTGTCCTGAACAGTTAAACTGCCCGCTGTTCTTCTGAAAAATCCTTCAGGTCCCACCAATTCTTTGTTTTTTTTAGCATGTTCGTGTATTTGAACCCTTTCTGATGATGACTGTATGATTTGGAGATCCATCTTTTCACACTGAGGACTACTGAGGGACAACTATTACAGAAGGTTCAAACGCTCACTGATGCTTCAGAGGAAAACACAATGCATTAAGAGCTTGGGGTGAAAACTTTTGACGTTAAAGATCAGGGTTGAACTTATGTTGTCTTCTGGAAAATCTTCTGTAGCCTCCGAAGGGCAGTACTAAATAAGAAAAATATGATATTTAGGCAAAATAAGAAAAAAAATTCACATTTTTGGCTCTTCATACACCATTTTTTTCCTTCTGGAGCATCAGTGAGCATTTGAACCTTCTGTAATATTTGCATATTATTTGAATATTTGAATTTTTATTTTTGACTCACAAACTGTCATCTTTTGGAAAACTAAGAGGGTGAATACATTTTCATTTTTGGGTGAACACTCCCTTTAAAGAGATAGTTCACCCAAAAATGAAAATTCCCCATGATTTACTCACCCTCAAGGCATCCTATGTGTACAGGTCCTTCTCAAAAAATTAGCATATTGTGATAAAGTTCATTATTTTCTGTAATGTACTGATAAACATTAGACTTTCATATATTTTAGATTCATTACACACAACTGAAGTAGTTCAAGCCTTTTATTGTTTTAATATTGATGATTTTGGCATACAGCTCTTGAAAACCCAAAATTCCTATCTCAAAAAATTAGCATATCATGAAAAGGTTCTCTAAACGAGCTATTAACCTAATCATCTGAATCAACTAATTAACTCTAAACACCTGCAAAAGATTCCTGAGGCTTTTAAAAACTCAGCCTGGTTCATTACTCAAAACCGCAATCATGGGTAAAACTGCCGACCTGACTGCTGTCCAGAAGGCCATCATTGACACCCTCAAGCAAGAGGGTAAGACACAGAAAGAAATTTCTGAACGAATAGGCTGTTCCCAGAGTGCTGTATCAAGGCACCTCAGTGGGAAGTCTGTGGGAAGGAAAAAGTGTGGCAGAAATCGCTGCACAACGAGAAGTGACCGGAGCCTGAGGAAGATTGTGGAGAAGGACCGATTCCAGACCTTGGGGGACCTGCAGAAGCAGTGGACTGAGTCTGGAGTAGAAACATCCAGAGCCACCGTGTACAGGCTTGTGCAGGAAATAGGCTACAGGTGCCACATTCCCCAGGTCAAGCCACTTTTGAACCAGAAACAGCGGCAGAAGCGCCTGACCTGGGCTACAGAGAAGCAGGCACTGGACTGTTGCTCAGTGGTCCAAAGTACTTTTTTCGGATGAAAGCAAATTTTGCATGTCATTCAGAAATCAAGGTGCCAGAGTCTGGAGGAAGACTGGGGAGAGGGAAATGCCAAAATGCCTGAAGACCAGTGTCAAGTACCCACAGTCAGTGATGGTCTGGAGTGCCATGTCAGCTGCTGGTGTTGGTCCACTGTGTTTTATCAAGGGCAGGGTCAATGCAGCTAGCTATCAGGAGATTTTGGAGCACTTCATGCTTCCATCTGCTGAAAAGCTTTATGGAGATGAAGATTTCATTTTTCAGCACGACCTGGCACCTGCTCACAGTGCCAAAACCACTGGTAAATGGTTTACTGACCATGGTATTACTGTGCTCAATTGGCCTGCCAACTCTCCTGACCTGAACCCCATAGAGAATCTGTGGGATATTGTGAAGAGAAAGTTGAGAGACGCAAGACCCAACACTCTGGATGAGCTTAAGGCCACTATCGAAGCATCCTGGGCCTCCATAACACCTCAGCAGTGCCACAGGCTGATTGCCTCCATGCCACGCCGCATTGAAGCAGTCATTTCTGCAAAAGGATTCCCGACCAAGTATTGAGTGCATAACTGAACATAATTATTTGAAGGTTGACTTTTTTGTATTAAAAACACTGTTCTTTTATTGGTTGGATGAAATATGCTAATTTTTTGAGATAGGAATTTTGGGTTTTCATGAGCTGTATGCCAAAATCATCATTATTAAAACAATAAAAGGCTTGAACTACTTCAGTTGTGTGTAATGAATCTAAAATATATGAAAGTCTAATGTTTATCAGTACATTACAGAAAATAATGAACTTTATCACAATATGCAAATTTTTTTGAGAAGGACCTGTATATAACTTTCTGTTTTCAGATGAATACAATTGGAGTTATATTAAAAATGTCCTGGCTCTTCCAATATTTATAATGACAGAGTGAATGGCTGTTTATGTCCAATAAAGTGCGTCCATCCATCATAAAAAGTACTTAACATGGCTCCAGGGGGTTAATTAAACACTAATCTCTAGCTTCCACTAACTGCCATACGTGCGTTCACGAGAGAGTGGCGTTCCAGCAGATGACGTAGGCAAATTAGTAGTTAAGCACAGACTGCAAAGTATATCTAAAATCTGGTAACATAATCCAGCCCTAATAATGCAATTGAATTCTTTCCACCATCAAATTACTCCTATATTCAACAAGAGAGACATTGCATCACTTGTTCTTGTTAAGATGTCCAAGTCTATATATGGTACATACTTTAAAAAGTGGAGGCAGAAGTGTGACAGCAGGCATAAAAATGGAAAGAATGTACAAAAATATTAGTGTGAATAAATACATCCAGCATGAATTTCTCAGAGAAGCTTTTTTATGCTTTTGTCTGTGTGAGGGAGACAAATACAGCGTGTGGGTGAGAGAAAGGAGAACGTGTGTGTGTGTGTGTGTGTGTGTGTGTGTGTATGTGTGTGTGTGTGTACCTGGTATTCATCACGTTGTGGGGACCAAATGTCCCCACAAGGATAGGAATACCAGTAGATTTTGACCTTGTGGGGACATTTCTCAGGTCCCCATGAGGAAACAGGCTTATAAATCATGCACAATGAGTTTTTTTGATGAAGTAAAAGTATGCACAATCTCCTGTGAGGGCTAGGTTTAGGTGTAGGGTAGGTGTAGGGCAATAGAAAGTACGGTTTGTACAGTATAAAAACCATTACTCCTATGGAATGTCCCCATAAAACATGTAAACCCAACATGTGTGTGTGTGTGTGTGTGTGTGTGTGTGTGTGTGTGTGTGTGTGTGTGTGTGTTCTCATTACATTTTGTTATGGCATGTTGGGCATCGTGAGAACAAGGTGAGGTATGTGGTTCGTGCCCTGACACACGCGCCCCTGTAAACATTAGTGTGAGGTATTGATGTAGAGCTGAGTGAAAGTGGGAGGCGTAGACTTGTATTGGTCCACGATGTCCTCGGCTGTTCCTCTTCCTAACTATGGAAGAGCTATCGCTGGCTAAGGAATGTTTGATATGCATCGCCCCCGAAGTCACTAGCTATGACACCTTTTTCCATGACTGTGTTTGGGCAATGATCTGGCAGCTCAGCGGTGCAAAACACTTTGATTCATGTGCTAACTTTCTAACTTTCTGTTTTTTTCAAGTAATAAAATGGCTCTCATCCAATTTGTGGCTATTTTTAGTTAAAGAAGGGAATGTGGATAATGCTAGTCGAGTTACTTTAGGTTAAATCATCAACCTGACGTAATGGTTAGTTTGCAGACAGAAGAATGCTCTCAGTAGGGACAGGAGCCTTTTGTCACTGTTTGGAAGGAATGGTGGGGATCTCCACAGGCTGCCTGGCTTGTTTCTGAAGAGAGAGGCCAAATAAGTAACTTGGCTTACGGGCAGACTGACCTTGTTTGAAGGTGGAGATCTGAACACATTGAAATGATGTGCAATGAACCAGTGCAGTCTCATAAGGGAAACTTTGTTCTAGTGACTTTTTGTCCATACACCACTAAAAGGTCACGTTGGTGACACTGTAAGGCCCTATGATTTCCGCAATGCGGAAAACGCGGACAGAATTGCGGAATCCAGTCATAAGAATGGAATTTACTGTATAATGCGGAATGTCACGGTATTTGACAAATTTGGGATGAATGAATCCAAAGTGCTTCAGGACACTTACATCAAAAGGCGATATAGTCAGACTAGTGTCTGTGAATATTAAGCCGCAAAAATACTATTTAAATATGAATTTCGTACACACATTCTGAAGCGCGTGTGACGCTCGCTGTGTTTTCAGCCTCTGTCGCCTCAATATATGAGTACATGAACATATGAACTTGATCTCTGGCAGTGTTGGGTGTAACTAGTTACTAAGTAATTAGTTCATTTAATTACTTTACAAGTGATTACTTTTATTTTTTTTTCTCTAATTTAATTATAGTTACTTCTTATGTAATCGAATTTAAAGGATGAGTTCCAGAACAAAAATGTACAGATAATTTATCCACCCCTTTGTCATCCAAGATGTTCATGTCTTTTTTTTTTTCTTCAGTCATAAAGAAATTGTGTTTCTTGAAGAAAACATTTCAGAAATGATCTCCGTATAGAGGACTTCAATGCCCTTTAAAGCTGCATTTAAACTGCATTTTGCAAGTTTAAACTTAGGAGCACCATTTAAGTGGAGAGAAATCCTGAAATCTTTTCCTCAAGAAACATAATTTCTTATTGACTGAATTTATTATTTATTTGAAAAAACTTTTCGAAGTTGATATAGGATTTAGAAATTAGTAATAAGTAATTAAATACTTTTTGGAGAGAGTAATTTGTACAGTAATCCAATTAATTAGAGATGCTTTTGAGCATTAAAATTAAACCATTAAAATAGAATCCAGAAAATCAATGGAAAAAAAATGATTTGGTAAAGGGCCTTTCATAGGGCCATAAAAAATGTTTTTTGTTAAACTTTTAATAAATTGCTGTTAAATTGTGTAAGTTTCATTATTTCAATTCTTTAGAAATGCTATATACACAGTGAGGGGAAAAAATATTTGAACCCCTTCTGATTTTGTACGTTTGCCCACTGACAAAGAAAGAATCAGTCTATAATTTTAATGGCAGGTTTATTTTAACAGTGAGAGACAGAATAAAAACACAATTTTTTTTTGAGTGAAATAAGTATTTGATCCCATATCAATCAGCAAGTAGCCCATTCCAGCCATGTGTAGGTCTACAATCTTGTCCCTGACATCCTTGGACAGCTCTTTGGTCTTGGCAATGGTGGAGAGTTTGGAATCTGATTGATTGGTTACCTGTATAAGACACCTAAGACAGTCAATCAGATTCCAAACTCTCCACCATGGCCAAGACCAAAGAGCTGTCCACGGATGTCAAGGACAAGATTGTAGCCCTACACAAGGCTGGAATGGGCTACAAGACCATCACCAAGCTGCTTGGTGAGAAGGGGACAACAGTTGGTGCAATTATTCTCAAATGGAAGAAACACAAAATAACTGTCAATCTCCCTCGGTCTGGGGCTCCATTCAAGATCTCACCTCGTGGAGTTTCAATGATCATGAGAACAGTGAGGAATCAGCCCAGAACTACACAGGAAGATCTTGTCAATGATTTCAAGGCAGCTGGGACCATAGTCACCAAGAAAACAACTGGTAACACACTATGTGGTAAAGGACTGAAATCCTGCGGCACCTGCAAGGTCCCCCTGCTCAACAAAGCACATGTACAGGCCCATCTGAAGTTTGCCAATGAACATCTGAATGATTCAAAGGAGAACTAGGTAAAAGTGTTGTGGTCAGATGAGACCAAAATCTAGCATTTTGGCATCAACTCAGCTTGCCGTGCTTGGAGGAGGAGGAATGCTGCCTATGACCCCAAGAAAACTATCCCCACCGTCAAACATGAAGGTGGAAACATTATGCTGGGGGGTGTTTTTCTGCTGAGGTGACAGGACAACTACACTGCATCAAAGGGACGATGGATGGGGCGAGAACCTTGGATGAGAACTTCCTTCCCTCAGCCAGGGCATTGAAAATGGGTCATGAATGACCCAAAACACACAGCCAAGGCAACAAGGGCTAGCCTGTCTCCAGACCTTAATCCCATAGAAAATCTGTGGAGGGAGCTGAAGGTTCAAGTTGCCAAATGTCAGCCTTGAAACATTAATGACTTGGAGAGGATCTGCAATGAGTAGTGGGACAAAATCCCTTCTGAGATGTGTGCAAACCTGGTGGCCAACTACAAGAAACGTCTGACCTCTGTGATTGCCAACAAAGGTTTTGCCACCAAGTACTAAGTCACGTTTTGTGAAGGAGTAAAATACTTATTTCACTTATTAAAATGCAAATCAATTTATAACTTTTTTGAAAATGCGTTTTTCTGGATTTTTGTTGTTGTCTCTTGTTGTTGTCTCTCTTTTAAATAAACCTACCATTGAAATTATAGACTGATCATTTCTTTGTCAGTGGGCAAACATACGAAAATTTATATAAAATTATAAAAAAATATTTAAATTATTATTAAATATCCATATATCATCTAGCATTTTTTGTTCTTTTTGTCCATTATTGAACCGCTCCAAATGAATCAGTGCATGAATGAGCCATCTAAATGATTCAATAAATCAACAAATTTCTTTAGGAGGGCTGATTCAAAAGAGTGATTTACTCATAATGCAGACAAAAGTTTGTTACTTTATTCCGTAACTCTTAAATCTCAATACAGTACGTTCAAACTAAGTTTGTTGCAACAGTGTCACAAAACAGATAAGAGACCATGGCATTTGACATCACTGGCATAAAACCTGCCACAGCACATCTTGAGGTGACATGTTTTAAATGAATGAGTGTGAACTGCAAATGAGATTTTCAGTGTTTTGAGTGGATAGGGACGATTTTCAGCGCAGTTATGTTCTTCACACATTTACATTTTACATTTACATTACAAATAATATGAATAGTACTGACATCTTGGAAAATTCATGGAAAATATTAGATAGAAATGTTAATTTTAACTAAAAGGTTTGGGTGTGCGGTCAATATAACGTAATCATATAATGCACTGTGCAGAATGTTTATTGAGTTGCTATTAATCAATTAACCATTTGGCTCCAAAGGCAGTTGCTACATTTCCACAAACAAACACAGTTGCCGAAATGATCACCAGAGGGCATATTATCGTTCACCAAGTTAAGATCAAAAGTTGGCAGCACATCTGAGACTTCGACTGAACTCTGCGTCGGCACCAGCTCCCATCTGTTATGGCAGCTGAAACAAAGGAAATAGATGTCACACACACTCACACAGTCGAGCTCGCCTCAGATGAAAAAGTCTCACTGCACCCCACGAGGGCAGCCCAGCTTCACGCTAGCATAGCAGAGAGCGCAGGTAATTACAAGACGGGAGCAGGCCACCATCCTTGAGGGGTCACTGAAGTGCACTCCAAACTCACAGCAGCTGCCGCCTTTTATTGTCCAATCTGGATGGCCTCCACTTCTCTCCTCAGCGCTGCTTCTTTCCTCAGACACGTAGCTCTCCGTCGAGACCTGCCTGCCACTGATTCAAAGACTGAAGGCCTTTGAAGGCTGTGACGTCAAATCAGGGCATCAGACATCATCCTCTGGATTTGAGCAGTATAAGAATAATGCATCAGCATGTCACTGGATAACCTTCAACAGAAAGAGAGGAAAGAAAACACTGCGCTGCAGATAAAATGCAACACTTTATTGTTAATTTAAGGTGTAATGGGTTTCTATTCATATAATACAGGATGAAGACATTAATGAAAATAATTTGAAATGTGTATGGAAGATGTATCTTCTGAATGAGGGCTGCATATTCAGAGTTCATATATGCACTCAAGAATCTAGAGAACCCTCAGTGTGTCAGAGTTTCAAGGCATATGTAAGATGGCTCATATAACACATCTACTACTTACACAAACGTTGATCACACTACAAACATGATAAAACTATAATGCTATAAGAAACAGAAAAGATGAATTAATTGTTTACCTGGGTCTTTAGTCTATGATTAGCTCACCTCACCTCTATCTGTCCGGGTTTGAGTCGTTCGTTCATCACTTGACAGATTTCGTGGGCAGGTGGGATTATGCTAATGTGTTACCTAGTGATGTAGATCGGTAACAGGCAGAAGATTCTAAAATATGACATCTCGTTAGGGCAATTCTGAGTCAACTCTTTCTTTTGAGAGACAATATCTTTATTTATCATGCACTTTTTAGATTAACAACTTTGCAGGCTGTTTACATTGAAGGATAGCTAAATATAAAAAAGATAATTTTCCAAAACCCATATGAACTGCTCTTTAAGTGAGTAGTAAAGAAGAAGAAGAAGAAGCCATATTACAAGTCATTGTACCATCAGAATTATTTTTAGGGTAAAAAAAAACTATACAGTGTGATTTTATTCCTGTCTTCTCTGTCTCATCTATTTATCATTTTTTATTTCTTCCAGCTAGATTCAGTTTTTTTGTGCTGTCAAATTTATCAAAAATGGGTTTATAACATCACACTGAGTAACACTTCCTAAGCCATTTATCAAATTATATGGCATGTTCAAACTAAAAACTACAACTTATATCTCAGCACTTGTCTGGATATGTCTTAGTCATTCACACAGTGTTAAAAAAATCTTTGTTTCATATAGCTTGATTAATGATATCTTGCCAAGTTCTGAGAATATATATAATATCCCAAATGACTGGAAATGTTCTGTGTGGGTGGATGTTCTTTGGCGGGTGAAAGCCAGGACCACCCCTACTGCATGCATTGTTGCAAACAAGCCCAAATATGACTCATTACACTGTCTTAGGTAGCCTGTCATTCCTCTTAGAGGAAAGCCCAGCCTTCTAGCAGAACCTTCTAGTAGTTGTGAAATGACAACAGCATCATTACAATAAAAATGTTTGTTATAAATATTATGATCTGATTATTATTATTGTCACTTTTACAAGGTGGGTGATTCCTTGTTTATTTAATCCATAAAGGGGCATGTAAAAGTAGGTAGGTGTGGCTTACTGTCTGCAGTGAAGTGCCATCCTGGTTCCATTGTTCCCATAAACCTAAATGAAATCACTTAACTTACAGGTCTTTCATTGCCTTTAATGTGTCCAGAATGCTTCTTTAATTCTCATTAGAAAAAAAATGTTTCCCAGGAATATCAGACGTATCCCAGTGGCATTAGGAACGAAATATGTTTGCTCAAAATATAATTTATTGTTACATAAATACATTTTTTAAATTTCACACAACTAATTCTGCAAAATCAGATAAACCTCTTATAACTGATAAACACAGGAACAGGGAATAATATCTACAGGGAATAATATCTACAAATCTGAAATCCATGGACATCAAAATATGAATTTAATTATAGCTTTAGATTTTATTTTTCCTGAATTAATCCATTAAATGATTTATTGAATGACTCGCTTATAGATGACCACATATTATTTTCCTGAATGAACAGAAAATAAAACGCAATGAAGGTGGAGGACAAAGGAGTGGGTCTGGGATGGTGACAGGAGATAGCAAAGGGCTGGTAGGAAGGCAGTCTGACACACGGACACACGGGACGAGTCCAGAGTGGAGAAGATGAAGGGAGGAGCCATGGAGAAATCGGTAAAAGCCAAGGTGGATCAGACAGAGGGAGGAGCCAGGTGGAAGACAGGAGGGACTTGAAGCAGGAGCAGGCCGTGGCCATGAAGGCGACCCATGGTGGAACTGACGGAGGGAGAAGCCATGGTGGAGGAAGGGCTGACGACTCCAGAGAGGTGACCGACGGCGGCAGAGCAGGTGGTGGTGGAGCCCGAGGCGGAGACAGAGAGCCGACAAGCCAGGGTGACACTGATGATCCTAAGGGCCAAGGCGGAGCAGATGGCTCCGAAGACCAAAGAGAGGGCGGAATTCTGGAAGAACACCAAGGTGGAGCTGGAGGGAAGAAGGAGCCTAACAGAGCCAGAGGGACAAGGCGCAGCTGGAAGAGTGGACTCCCGAGGCGGGGAATGGTTGACGACTGACCAAGGTGGAGGCAGAGGGACAAGGGAGTCTGGCGGAGCTGGTGGACTGGGTCAATGGGCCTAGGCAGACTCCAAGGTGATGGTGAGGACTGGTGCAGATGTGGTGGGAGAGGGAGGCTGGGCAGGAGTTCAAGATGATCAGGGGGATTTAAAACAGTGTGTGCTGCCCACATACACACCATAAGGCCACTCCCAGGACTGGGAGCACCAGCAACAAGGGAATGGCCTCTGTGGTCATTGTAGGACAGGCAGACAGTTTGGGGCAGACTGACAGTTCAGGGCAGATAGGATGTTCAGGACAGGCAGAGGATGACAACAGAAGAACTGGTAATACAGAGTCCACTGAGCTCAGCTCACCCTCAGCTATGGTGCAGTGCTGAGCTATGGTCTCTGCACGCTATCGCAATCCACAGTGTTCTCCCCGTAGCAAGCACTGTTGCTCACCTCGGCGATGGCTTGGTGATCGAGGCAGGTATGGGCTCTCCATCTGTGGTGGGTTCAAGCTTTTGCTCCACGCACCGGGGTGATGGTGGGCTGGGCTCTGGGTCCGGACGTGTTCTGGATCAGGGCCGGGCACTCTACAGGCACTTGATCATGGTCTCCCTCTAGCTCAGTCCAGTGGTGTCTGGGCGGTCGACGGGACGATGGTAATTTTCCCCGATCCAGAATAGAGACTTCAGTGTCTCATGAGTTTACTGAGTGATAAAAACTGTGAAAGGTCCCACACCTATAAAGTAAATGATGAATGATAGCCTTTATTTACATTTGTAGTGTTTCAGGTTGGTCCACACAGGTAGGTCTGTGTCTGAGAGAGGACTTAATTAGTTTCAGGATAAGAGCCCAAGGCTGATCTCTTTAACTATGGTAATGCCTTAAAGAACATTAATCACCACATGCGCTCCCTCTTTTTCTGCGCTCCATTCTCTCCCCTTCAAGCTCCATTACACATAAGATTGACAGATGAGGCAGTGAGAAGGTAGGCTAATGAAAGCTCTCTTTGGCTGATGCTGGTTACAGAGGGACAAATGAGGATTTTATGAGAGCCTCTTTAGTACACAGTGGACCTACACCACACACAACAGAAGCTCCTTGCCTTGAGGGCAGCGAAACAGACATGGAACATACTGTTTAGACAGGAACACTACATCAACACAGACATCTTTAACACCACATACATACATACACACATATACAATCAGATGATTCAGTCAAGTATAAATATGTGGTAGTGTTTTAAAAAATGGAGGAATGCAATGTTCATGAATAAGATGATTGACTGAGATATGTTTATGTGTAATCATACAATAACAGGAGGATCTGAGCTGCCTAGTGAATTTGGAATGGAATGAGCAGTGATGTTTGTCTTTAGTGTTTCACTGCCTGATAATATCTCCATATTAGCTAATCAAACCCTACAGGCTTCATAAAGGTAAAATCACTGTTGAATAAAATACAGAACTGTCACTTAAGTGTAATTTAAAATAACGAATATGCTTCAGTATCAAGTGCTCCTAGGAAGTTTGGAAGCGAAAATTGCGATGTGATGTGCACTCATATGGTTTTTGCTGGAAATATGTACTTTTTCAAGGTTCTTTGATGAAAAGGTGGTTTAAAAGAACAGCATTAGTTTGAAATAGAAATCTTTTGTAACATTATAAATATCTTTACTGTAACTTTTGACCAGTGTAATGTGTCCTTGCTAAATAAGCATGGATTTCTTTGTAAACACTTACTGACCTCAAATGTTGAACAGTAGTGCACTTTCTTTTCCATCCAAAGAAACATTTTTTTGCTTGGTTAAGCACCATGAAAATATTGTTTTATTAATGTGTTTCTCTATTAGTTTTTAGTCAAATTCTCAAGCAGTGTTTACTTGATTTTTAAGTGTGCATTTACATAAAGGAGAAGTGTGTGTTAAGCTGATTCAGATTAAATGAGCTTTAAAGATATACTTAATACTAAACGATACTTAATGAGTACATGTAGGTGCTTGCTAAGGTGAAAAAAATTGCATAGTGCTGGTGGTGAACAGGAAAAGCTGTTAGGTTATGTTTACTCTAGGTTAGGCTGCTGTAGTCTATAGATTAGTCTACAGTTCTGACTGTGTCTGGGAAGTCATACCAGTGGGCATACATACAGAAATATCTGAATCTAGTTTTGCACTGGAGTGGAGCAAGGGGAGAGTTAGGAAACACAGACACAACTGATCAATATGAGACTTATTTTGTGCTGTGAGGTTCAACTAGCCCAGGGGTTGGCAACCCTTTGGGCATGAAGAGACTCAGATGCAGGTAATTCAAACACGTAACTTTAATCTCCCTCTCTCTTTCAAAATGGCCATAAAGTTGAGTAGTTAGCATCACTGGATATAGCTGTCGGTCATTAAACATTTGTATTATAATTTCTGTCATATTTGCAGCTTCAATCTTACCTCGCTCTTCTTCCGCTTTAAACTGATGCTTCGTGCTGGAATTCGCCCTCTGCTTCTGTGAACAGTAAACCCTACCTTCTTTAATTTGATTGGCCATATCATTGACCTTTCACCTGGAGTTTGATTGACAGGCGATCTGGCCAATCATAAAAAATCTGCCGCTTTTGTCCGACAAACAAACCAGACAGGAGATTAGATTAACATCGGTGGACTTGAACTTGAAAAATGATGCATATTGATGTCTTTCTGTGATTGAAACAAGATGCCTTCTGATGTTCATTCATGTTTATATCCTGCTATGACTAGTAAAGAGGAAGAGATGATTGGTTCATGTGCCACTTGAACTGAGGATCTAAGAGCTACAAAACTGAGGATCTAAGAGCTACAAAACTGAGGAGCTAAGAGCTACAAAACGGTATTTATTGTTTGAATTTCTTACAAAATGACACAATTTAAAAGCTGAGACTTTCATACCAAAAGTAACCTGCTCTGTCTTGTCTGTCGGCATGTTGTCAGTTTCCTCTTTGCTTCGCAATGTATTTTTCACTGCATGAGAGCATGATGTGTGGCATAAGAGCAGCAGGACTTTTGGACATAACAACTGTAAAGAAAGTGTGGCAGGTCTTTGTGATAGGTCAGTTATTTTGACATTTAAAGTACTCGTGCAAATGATTTGCCCGTGCATCTGTAGACTAGCACAAGTAAATTCTCGCACTGTAACAGTATTTATAGCTCCTAACAGGCTGTGTAACTATGAGGAATGATTACTTCAAAATGTACATCAGTATGCAGTTTTCCCTATTGTTCCCGTGCCAGTGATTATCCCTTTGCGTGCCACAGGTTGCCGAACCCTGAATTAGCCTATACAAGCTCCCTTGCTTTTTACCAACTCCAGAGATGTTGGGTGTTAGGCCTGAAGCATAAATAGGTAGAAATTTAGAGAGGTAGGGTTTTGTCTGAATAAACAGAAAAGTTGTCTTTGTAGAGCTTGAGGCTTGAGTCATGATGACTCTAAATTAGGATGTGAAAGCCTGAGATCTTCTCTGTGGTCACAGATCAAAACATGGAAAAAGGCAATGTGTCATACCAGCAGCCTGTTGCCCCGTGGCTCTTGACTGGTTAATAAGTGAAGATAAGCAGGGTTGATCCTTGTCAGTACATGGATGGGAGACACTATGGAAAAAAAAAAATCTTCAAATAATACAATCTCAGGACTAAAACTCAACCAGACACATTCTGAACAATAATAAATAAGTAAGCTTTCTACTAAGCTGATTTGAATTTGAATGAATCATTCCAGGACCATGTTAAATCTTCAACAATAATGGATGAGATATATATCACCAATTGAAATGCAGAAACAGCATCAATAACCAAAAGATAAACTGCTAAAAACACTTGTTTTTTTTTTCTAACCAACATATATGCTTCCAAACATTTAAAGGTCCACTGAAGTGCTTTGAAACATGCAGCGTTATTCAATGTGTTAACCAAATTTCTACTAAAACAGGAAGACAGGGCGGGACATATCAAGCAGCCTCTCCCTCTTATTAAATAGCCAATAGAGTTTCTAGAGAGCATTTGATTGGACAAAAAGTTTGATGAGAAGCTGAAATGCAGCGTGATGTCATTAAAATCATTGATCCATATTGGCAGAAGTTAGAGACTGTAAGTTTTGAATGCTTATATCTTCTAAATGCAAATTTAGACATTGTTTTGAAGCACACCAGCTTATAGATAACCTTAAGGCTAACATAATGATACTAAAAGCCAAAAAACTTCTTTTAATTTCATAGGGACAGAAGAAGGAACCAAACATCAGCAGCCTGATGACTGACAAATACACAGCTAGTGCTAAAAAGATGTATTACTTTAAAGTAGCAAAACTACAAACTAGCAGAAGTAAAAGAACACTCTACTAAAATCTACCAGACAGAAAAAATGTTTTGGACTGTCTACCGCAGCAGAAGCAGGAAAAATCCATTGTCTGAACAGTACATTACTACTTTTTCCCTCGGGAAGCCACTGCTTGCCTTTATGGACTCCCTTAAATACACATGGAAGAACCCTGCTTTGGCCGATAGCCACTATAATAAACTGTACACGATGCATTTCAGCGGCAATGGTACAATCAAATCCATCACATCTAGAATTCCAAGGACTTTGTTGACAAAGTCTGGGACCCAAGAATGGAAACAGATGAGACAGATGGTGTTCTACAATGTCACATCACTGTTTATATGCATTCCAGCAAAAGAGGCGGTGAAAACCGTGAAAAACAGCTGTGACAAGACAGCACCCTGAGAAACATAGCATCCCGTAACTCAGGCCAAACTCTTTGGCTATGTTTAAACACTACAAGATAGTTTCAGCAGACAGACATGTAGATTTAAAATGAAATTACTAATAACTTTGCTTTGCCCTCTGTAGGATCCTAATGAAAGAAGTGGAATGGAACAACCTAAATACCTGGGGAATAAAACACTGCCGTCAGTCCATAATGGGGCTCAACACAGAAGGCCAAACCCCAGTAGGCAAGACTAAGCCATATTCTTACAAGGACACCTATTTAAGGTCAGTAATGTAAAGATAATGGATGGGGTTTTGGACTGAGAGGACAACAGATGAAATGAGGCATTCGACCCCCAAATTGTGAGGAAGTTAATGGCACTGTTCACCATGTACAACATCCCATCCTTACCCCTAAAGTGATGTATAGTATTGCACTGGTTTATGCATCAATTCATATACCAGAAAAAAAAAATCCTCAACCCCTGAGTCCAACAAACAAGATTTAAACAAAACAAAACTTTTTACACTCTCATGCCACGGTGTGGCACAATATGGCACATAATATTATATTATAATTAGTGCTGGGAAACAATTAATCGCATCCAAAATAAAAGTTTTGTGTACATAATATATGTGCACTGTTTATATGTATCATGTATATATAAAACATATATATATCATATTTTTTCTTAAATATATACATACACGTGTGTGTATTTATATATAAATAATAAATATACACAGTACACACACATATATTATGTACACAAAAACTTTTTACTATTTTACTATTCTTATTGTGATTAATCGCATTGCCCCTCACTAATTTTAATAGTAATCTGTTACATTAGTACTGAAAATGTCATAACATTGACTGATTTCACAGTAAAAAATATGCACTAAGTGCGAATAGCAATAGATTCTCTTTACAGTGTAAAAATAGGAGTATTTTTATTACTATAGTTACTGCAAATAGTGGCAGACAGTATGCAATAATAACATATTAAGTGTAAATTATAATTTTTATTAAATGCTGCTTTGGGACAATAAAGCCATCCCCACACCTAACTCTAACCAATGAACACTCGTGAGGGGTATTATTTTCCACTTTTCAATTATTTCCTTTATTTTCATTGAAAATAAATGCCTTTCCGGTGGAATATGTGATGTTAAAAAGGAGAAGAATGAGTTCGGCAAAAGGTGGATTTGAACTCGATCGATCGCGTCAAAAAGTAAGTGCTAGTCTGAATAGTTAGTCTAAATAGCCTCTGCCAACAAGGTGGGCTATTTGTACTGAGTGTAAATAGACACTCTGTTAAATGATTCATATTTTAATGTAAGAAATTACTGTTAAAATGATCCTGGCAATCCTGGCAATATTATACAACGTATCTTTATACTAAATATGAATAAGTACCTATTAAAACAAACCTTTTAGAGCTGCTAGTGATCAATTAAGTGAACACCAGTCATTTAGTATGATTTGCTATAAATAAATAATAAAAACTTTACTAGACATATACATTCAACATATACTCACTACAATCTCTCAGTGTGTTTTTCTGTTCATATAGCACACATACAGACCGACTGGGGTTGAAAACTCGTCTCGCAGCCTTCAAAAAATCAGCCATCATCCCTGTGTCCGACTTTGACTTCCAGTGTCTGTGTCCTCTTTTAGAGAAGGGCATGAAGGATGATTGACAGCTGCTGAAAAGCTGCGTCTAGGGAAACGTTGCTCACTTTTACATTTGGATCTTGGCAGACATTCCAGAAGGCGGATATAATAATGCGGGGAGAAATAAATTCTGTCAATCAGAAAATGGTCTGCATTAGGTCTGAATTCAATCACGGCTGAGGCCTCTTGTCGTCTGGTTCCCTCCCATTCCACGTTCATTAGAGTCTAACGGTAATTCTGTGGCCTGAGTGGCCTCACAAACCAGATTATTACAATTTCACCGATGTTCTGGTGCCGACGCTGCTGTATTATTGGCTTTATCATTGGCTCTTTGATGCTGAGCTGTTTTAAAGTACTCTGACAGAACTGGGATTTCATTTAGAGCCTCCAAAGTGTTCCTAGAATGGAATCAACTTGAGTGCCTTTGGCCTTGCTGCCATAGTTACCCAATGTTGCTAGGAAGTGATGCATGATAGGAAGTGATGCATGATGCATGACGCATCTGCAAGTGACGTCGTGAAAATGGAAATCGCCCTCTTGACCTCGTCTGCGCGAGACCTTGACATTTCACTGGACTGTGGCGTGACGAGGCAACATCTGTTTAGCAATCAAAACCATGCCATTCTGTTAGCATATCAGATGTGCTATACAAGAATCTCAGACAGAGCTTTGAAAGACTCATCAAAGTATCAGAAAACGGTCTTGTGTCTCTGTGAATAATCGGTGTAAGCGATCTCAGAGCCGGTCGATATGGTTCTGATCTTATCGCGGGACTTTCTCCGAGCGCTGTAGTTTGTATTGTCCTCTGCTAATTGTTTTATGTAAAGGTTCTCTTATCTCTGAGTGCCGCAGAACGATTTTGTCTCTCGTTTACGCACACACATATGCGCATGAACATACACGGGTCATTTGCACTTGCCAGTTAACAAGCATAATTTCCTTGTTTAGGGTCAGAGACTATCTTTGCCTTTAATTTGAGCCAATCAATATCTCTCCAAGTGGCTTAATCTTATCTCGTTAATGCGGTAATGAGGCTAACATGGGTTAAGGTTCTCAGACAATACAGGCCAGTTTGTTGATTGGTTGGGGTGGGGGGTGTGGGTTTCGTCTAATATCTATTGATTATGTGTCTCTAATGTTAGTCTTACAGATAGCTTTGTACACTCGTAATGGGCAAAAACGTCAGTGTGGACGTTTACTTCCTGACAGCACAAAGACAAACATACACAAACACAATATTGCATTGACAAGTGCACATAATATGCTCTCAAATTCACACATACACTCCTACATGCACGCACATTCAAATGAACGCACTCACATTTACTCAAGCACACCCACACACACTCACTAATGTAACAGTCTTTAAATCTTAGTCTTCAGTGCCAACTAGTGGCAGGCTGTGAGATTGCAGTCCAGCAGTTTCAGTCTGAGGATGAAGATGCTCAGAAAACAGCTCAGTTCTCCAGACAGCTAAGTTATACCCCAAACATAAACCTAACTCTTATACAAAACTGTAGAAATCAGTCGAATTGCAGCAAAACATGATTTTTCTGCTTTATAAGGCTTTGAAATTGTGAGGAGCTCTTTGAATGTCAGATTTTGACAGGTTTCACTATTTTCATGTGGACATTTTCAAACATCTGGCTGTCAGAAGTATGGTCAGACCTTTACACACACACACACACACACAGACACAGAGTTGTCCACAATATGGCTAAACAAGAGAAACAGTTCCTGTTTGACAGCAATGAAACTGCAATTCGTTGCAATTTACACCCTCATTTGTCATGGTGTAGCTCTGAGCATGAAAAAATTAAGCAAATATGTACTGAATAATTACACCCTGAATAAATGACACTGTTAATATGGACCTTCTTAGGAGGGAGAGTACTGCTTCCATAATTAATTGCAACAGTGAGCACAGAGACAGCTGCGACAGCAGCTTGGCCAGGCTTACAATGCTTTAGTCAGTGTTGTGCTGTTTGTTCATTGTGTTTGCTTGTTTGTCATATGTGTACTTGTTTTTCTATTTCGGTTAGAAGCGTGGAAAGGGTTCCATTCAGAGGTTGAATCACTGTCTTAATTCAAACAAAATTTGCAGTGTGTCTTGTAACAGGTTGAATCATCCTTGCTTTTACTGATATTAGTTCATTAGCCTGATCTCCAGTACAAAGCTTTAGGCTAGACCATTTATTCAACAGCTTTTTATGTGTTTGAGTATTTATGAGTAAGAGAGGAGAAAGTAAATAGCAGAAAGTAAAGCAAGACACGTCAAAGTAACAAACAAATGTTATTTGGTTCTAGCTAGCAGTACAGTCATCCTCAACCTAAACACAATCTGTACACTTCATCTAAATCCCAACATAACAGCATATTAAAAACTAACAGGGTTCTCTTTTTTTTTTCATTTTGCTCTAAAACATATAAAACAAAACTTAATTTCAGTTTTAGTAGATGTAGGTGAATCATACATCCTCTTTCCTCTGAAAATGTCCTGACTGGGAATTATGAATTGCCTAAAATGTCTAGGTTTTGGATTTATTTTCCTATTCCTATTTCCTAGTTTTATACTTGCTTTAGGTAATGATTGAAAAGTAGTTTGACCAATAGCATCCAGGCACTAGATTCCCACTATAAAGAAGCTTTTGTGCAGTGGAAAAGCTTCCATATATGTTAAGGGTTCTTCATGGAACCATCGATGCCAGTAAAGAACCTTCATTTTTAAAGGGATAGTTCACCCAAAAATTTAAATTCTGTCATCTGTAAGACCTTTGTTCATCTTTGGAACACAAATTAGGATATTTTTTATAAAATCCGAGAGCTTTCTGACCCTGCATAGACCCTTTAGGGGTACTCTCATGAATTTAGTCTAAAAGAAGAGAAGAAATTGTTAAATAAAGTTGCTATTTTTGTTTTCTATGTGCACAAAAAGTATTCTCGTAGCTTCATAACATTAAGGTTGAACCACTGATGTGACATGGACTATTTTAACGATGTCCTTACTACCTTTCTGGGCCTTCATCATCGTAGTTACGTTGCTGTCTAGGCAGGATCAGAAAGCTCTGGGATTTCATCAAAAACATCCTAATTTATGTTCTGAAGATGAACGAAGGTTTTATGGGTTTGGAACGACAGGAGAGTAAGTAATTAATGACAGAATTTTCATTTTGGGGTGAACTATCCCTTTAAGGGTATATGTGGACTGTAGAGAGCACATCAGTAGGAAAACAAAGCTAAAACAGAGATATTTTAGGAAATTATAAATCCTAGCTACGATTTTGTATGGGCATCCCAGCTAATGCCAACAAAAACAGACAACACAAATGGATTAGGCAAACCTCTGTTTTACAAATTTAATTGGATTGCATAGACTTAAATTGAGTTATGACAAAATATTCAAGAACTGTGAACTGTGAAGCAGCATTTTGTGTGTCCCGTCTTCCATTTCTTCATAAATACAATTATCTTAAATTAATGTTTTCTTCATCTCATCTCATTTCTCTGTCTTGAGAAGGTGAATTAGTACTTTGTGTACTACACAGGCTGTTAAGTCTGTGAGTTTCGAGTGACACTTGTTCTCTTGGGGGGTATGACATCCTGTTTACCAGCTGTTTACCGAATCTGACTGTTACGATCAAGGATGCGCTGTTAGCAAATCAGTCAATGAGTCATAAATGCAGCATCAATGATAAAACCGTTGCCATATTCATCATTGTGGAATTAATCATTGGCTAATCAACTCATTTGAAGCAGAATTTGCATAAAAGTTATTTTTGTTCCCAGTATTCCTCCTTCACATATTGAGAAGGAAAAAAATCAGAAGAGTTTGAATGACTGGTCACAGATGAGAATCAGGGTCAAGAGGAACAGAAGGATAGAAGAGCATGGTTTCAAGAGGGTCTGCAGGGTGTGCAGAGGCCGGAGAAGGAGGCACTCACCAGGCCCTGGAATATTTGACATGTCATATGTGTTTGTATTTAGTTGAACAAATTGCTTCTCTAAAAGAAATAAAAAGGGAGAATGTAGATCTTGCTGCTTTTTCCAAGATACAAGCAAAACTGTTGCATCAGCGTTATGGATATGCAATAACGGCTGTAAATCTTGGCATATCAGAAGTTTGAAAAAGCATGCCACAGCAATAAGACAAGGAAAAAAGGTAATATAAAAAAAACTATTGTCTTCCTATCAATTTCCTGCCTCATAGAGGTTTTGTAGGATCTATAAAGATACAAAGGCAAATCATTTTCAGTTCCAGAGCACTGTAAATTAAACATTCTGGATTTGTTGCTGCTGAATACGTTTTCAACCAGAAATCCTCTGTAAGCTCAAGATGCTAAGCTCTCAGACAGACTTGTGCTTTATCGGGTCAGCTTTCCCAGTTAACCTGAAGGGGAAGGGTTGTGGAAGCCAATAATCCTGAAGCCTCTTCATTGTGGCATAAAATTGATGCTACTGCTGGTACATAAAAAGGATGTTTAGTTGACTTATACAGGTCATGTCAACATTGTCCGAGTGTGACAATGTTACACTGACCACTGAATGAAGCTGGGTGCAGTTTGACTTGACTGACAAGTGTTGGAGTTCCTAAAGTCCCAGTGAAATCAAAATTGAAGTTTGGCTTTTAGTAAGAATATGTTAGCCTTAGGGTTATCTATAAACTAGTGTGCTCAAAAACAATGACAAAATTTGCATTTACAAGCTATAACAATGCAAGTCTCTAACTTCAGCCAATATGGATCAACGATTTTGATGACGTCACCCTGCACTTCAGCTTCTTATCAAAGTTTCTGTCCAATCAAATGCTCTCTAGAATCAGAAGCATCCTGTTTGCTATAAATAGACACTAAAGCTGTGGCTGAAATCGGTTGCTTGTTCACCAAATGTGTATTTTCTGTACGGTGAATGGCATGTACTGCACTATATACAGTGGTGTGAAAAAGTGTTGGCCTCCTTCTTGATTTTTTTTTTTTTGCATGTTTGTCACACTTTAATGTTTCAGATCATCAAACAAATTTAAATATTAATCAAAGATAACACAAGTAAACACAACATGCAGTTTTTGAATGAAGTTTTTTTTATTATGAAGGGGAAACAGTCAATGGGGAATCAAGCGTTTGCGATAACTTGCAATGAGTCTGTTACAGCGCTGTGCAGGAATTTTGGTCCACTCATCTTGGCAGAATTGTTGTAATTCAACCACATTGGAGGGTTTTCGAGCATAAACCGCCTTTTATGGTCATGCCACAGCATCTCAATAGGATTCAGGTCAGGACTTTGACTAGGCCACTCCAAAGTCTTCATTTTGTTTTTCTTCAGCCATTCAGAGGTGGATTTGCTGGTGTTTTTTGGATTATTGTCCTGCTGCAGAACTCAAGTTTGCTTCAGCTTGAGGTCACGAACAGATGGCCGGACATTGTCCTTCAGGATTTTTTAGTAAACAGCAGAATTCATGGTTTCATCTATCACAGCAAGTCTTCCAGGTCCAGAAGCAGCAAAACAGCCCCAGACCATCACACTACCACCACCATATTTTACTGTTGGTATGATGTTTTCATCATGTTTTCTGAAATGCTGTTACTTTTACGCCAGACGCCAGTTTAACTTTTGTCTCGTCAGTCCACAGAGTATTTTCCCAAAAGTCTTGGGGATCATCAAGATCTGTGTTCTGGCAAAACTGAGCCTTTATGTTCTTTTTGCTCAGCAGTGGTTTTCGTCTTGGAATTCTGCCATGCAGGCCATTTTTGCCCAGTCTCTTTCTTATGGTGGAGTCATG
Source organism: Garra rufa (assembly GCF_049309525.1). Lineage (NCBI taxonomy): Eukaryota > Metazoa > Chordata > Actinopteri > Cypriniformes > Cyprinidae > Garra > Garra rufa. The sequence goes on along the minus strand of NC_133363.1, from coordinate 41,673,944 downwards.
AACACTGACCTTAACTGAGGCAAGAGAGGCCTGCAGTTCTTTAGATGTTGTTGTGGGGTCTTTTGTAACCTCTTGGATTAGCCTTCGCTGCACTCTTGGGGTAATTTTGGTCGGCCGGCCACTCCTGGGAAGGTTCACCACTGTTCCATGTTTTTGCCATTTGTGGATAATAGCTCTGACTCTGGTTCCCAAAGCTTTAGAAATGGCTTTATAACCTTTTCCAGACTGATAGATCTCAATTACTTTCTTTCTCATTTGTTCCTGAATTTGATGTGTAGCTTTTGAGGATCTTTTGGTCTACTTCACTTTGTCAGGCAGGTCCTATTTAAGGGATTTCTTGATTGCGAACAGGTGTGTGTGTGTGTGTGTGTGTGTGTGTGTGTGTGTGTGTGTGTGTGTGGGGCCGGGGGGGGGGGGATACTTTTACACCACTGTAGGAGATAGGGAACGATTCGGGTAGTGTAAATATGGTTTCCATTGGGGCAAAAAAGGTCTGTTTTCGTCACGTGAACCACCACAGCGCACACACAGTCTGCTCCGGACCATAAAACGCATCAGATCATTTGAATGCTACACAGAATATTTAATTGTGAAGTGTTTAAGATTGTGGCCGTCATGCGCTGTCAAATGCAGCTTTGCTGAGCTCAATGACTCTGCCTTAGCTAATATAAACAAAACACTATTGGCTATTTAAAAATTGTTGAAATTATTTAAACAAATAGAACAACGCAGTGTGTTTTAAAGCACTTCAGTGGACCTTTATAGGACAAATGGAAAAATAAACAAAAAAATGAGGACTAAACAAAGAGGACTTACTAAATTATCTTTAGAATCCAAACAGGTGGCAATCGTGAAGCTACAGCCTCAATATTATTTTGTTACAGGTACCCTAGACACTAGTGAAGGAAAAAGAGGCCGTTTTTAGACTCTCCAGCTTATATAAAATTATTCGGTGTTTGTTCCTACAGGCATACAGGTAAATAAGAATCTTGTGAGTGATGTGTTATTGACTGTTTTACCACCGACATTTTGACAAACTTTCAAGACAGCGGTATCACAGCAACTGCGAGACACTGAATTTTCAAGACCTCCAAGTGAAAGCAGCATCGCCTGAATCACAGAAGATGGAGGGCAGGTTGTTCAGCTTCACAATGCCAAAAATACGAAAAACTGATGCAACTTTAATCTTCAGAGAAGTCACAACCAGTGGCAAGATTGACAAATGACTGCAGAACCCAGAAAAAAGAGGAAAAAAAAAAAACACTGGGAGCTGGGAGCCACACACTGCTAATTGTAAGGAAATCAATATTATAAAAAAATCAGATCCCAGATTTATTTGTTTTTATATAAATATATAGGCAAAACAATTTTTTAGATTTGTATGTATTATTTAATCTGTAACACTTTACAGTAAGGTTCCATTAGTTATTGTTAGTTAATGTATTCACTAACATGAAACAAACTATGAACAATACATTTATTACAGTATTTATTAATCTTTGTTAATGTTAAAGAAAATACAGTCGTTCATTGTTAGTTCATGTTAGTTCACAGTGCACTAATGTTAACAAGCACAACTTTTGATTTTAATAATGCGTTAGTAAATGCTGAAATTAACATTAACAAAGATTAATAAATGCTGTAGAGGTATTGTTTATTCTTAGTTTATGTTAACTAAATAATGTTAACTAATGGACCTTATTGTAAAGTGTTAGAATTCATTCAATATTTGATCTTATTTAGGTATTATTATTATTAATTTGCAAGTAGCTTATAGTGTTGCTATAGTTGTAGTTTTTTTGTGTTATTTGTATAGTGTTTAAATGAATAGCAATTTATAAATAATAGTAGAATTTTAAACCATTTGTAAATATGATATATAAGATTATTATGAGTCTTTTTCTCTGTCATAACTCTATGTTATTCTCTCTTTCTCTCTCTCCATCTCTTTGCAGTAATAGTGCAGCAGGCAACATATTGCCAGGGTACGGTTAATTTGGTAATGGTTTTCCGTGTGGCGAACTGTTAGATTAATAATTAATAAGGCTTATTGAATAGCAGACATGACAAATGGGAAATTTCCCTTAAACTTTGACATGCTCTAAATGTATGCAACACGGAGAAGCATAAACAAACATGTAGAGAAAACAAGCAGATATAAAATGATACGTGTTGAAATTAGACTCACGTAGCTGAGGATGGAAATAGAATTAGGTGTCAAGTCACTCTTTGTGAGAATGGAAGGGGAAAAGAGGGCTGTGTGTTTGCGTGCGAGTGGAAAAAGTACAGATGGATGTGCTGTTTTAATGAATCTGTGGATGTGTGGTGGCGTCACAGTGTGGACTCACAGAGCCAATGGGATCAGCTCAGAGCTGCACAGAGCTGACCTTGAAACTGGAATTAGTAGGATGACGCACAGGCCACAGGTGTGGAAAAAAAAAGACAGAAAGAGAAATAGAGCTAGAGAGACAGACAGAGAAAAGACAAAGAGAGAGTGGGATCAGCCATTGACTTTTAATGAACATGCAGCGCACACACAAACACATATGCGTCTTGCGTATGTACAGGTCGAGCTGTATGTGAATATTGTGTGAATGGGCATGCATTTCATATGCATGTCATTTTGTTCTCTTCATGCGTATGTGTCCTTCAGGGACTGGATGTGAAACAGACGGAGGAGGGGGAGATGAGGGGAAGAGGGAAAGAAGAGTGAGCCGTGAGCCTGGTTGAAATACCAACCAGCCATAATTGGTATGAAAGCAAATAAACGGGATATTTATGCAATTAATGATAACTTAAGACATGTGACTTAAGGTCCATGTTGTTCCTTTTTTTTCCCAATGTTCATATTTTACTGTGCCAATTTTGGAGGTCATGAATATTTAATAAGGTAAGCACTGAGGCAGTTTATTATTGGGTCGTCTGTTGCTAAACAACTCGCTATAACATTCTAGCACTGTGTTGTAAAACTGGTTCTTTAATTATATGTGTACTGTAACTGTTGTGTTATGTGACTAGATGTGGTTGTGTTTTGGTCATTTTTGTAACACATTCTGTTTTATGTTTCACATTTCTAGTTTATTTAAATTTATTTTGTATATTGTAATACTTTTTCACCAAACCGACCAACTTGAAACCTACATGAAAGTTATGAAGCTAAACTTCGCACACACAACTTCAATACAAACGATGGAGCAAATTACCTAAATTACTTATCTAGTATTGCCATTCTCTAAGAAATCCAATCCCATCCGGATAGCATCAATGCTTGTGAATTAAAAAAAAAAAAAAGAAAACATAATTGGAATTGTTGAATATGACAATTCTCTCTTTTTTTTGAGATGTTTTCTTTATATCTCAAAAATTACATCTTGCTATTTAGATTTTTTCCCCCTTCTAAATTCAGTTTACATCTCGCAACTGACCCTTTGCAGGGGGTTTGATTGACAGGCGATCAGAAACTGACATTTAAACCGGACAGGAGAGTAAATTAACATCGGTAGACTTGAACTTGAAAAATGGTAGGTTAGAGTTAAGGTTAGGGATAGGGTTAGAGAAGAGAAAAGAAAGAGATGATCGGTTCACACGCTGCTTGAACTGAGACGCTTCAGCAATTCGTCACTTGAAGGATTAGTTCACTTCTAAAACAAAAATTTACAGATAATTTACTCACCCCTTGTCATCCAAGATGTCTTTCTTTCTTCAATAGTAAAGAATTTTTTTTTTTTTTTTTTTTTTGAGGAAAACATTTCAGGAATTTTCTCCATATAGTAGACTTCAACGGTGCCCGTGAGATTGAACGTCCAAAATTCTGTTTAAATGCAGCTTCAAATGGCTAAACGATCCCAGCCGAGGAATAAGGATCTTATTTAGTGAAACGATTTTTTAACCACAAATGCTCGTCTTGTCTACCTCTACAATGCGCTTGTGTACTCTGTGTGCTCGGGTTCAGTACAGTTAGGATATGTCGAAAAACTCCCATCTTGTTTTCTCCTCCAACTTCAAAATCAATCTTACATTGCTGCAGAAGTACCGACCCAGTATTTACAAAGTGAACGTGCAAAGAAGGTCAAACACCCTTTATATAAAAAAAGGTAAAACAGCAATGTAGGACGATTTTGAAGTTAGAGGAGAAAATGAGATGAGAGTTTTTCGACATACCCTAACTGTCTTGAACCGGAGTGCACAGAGTACGCCATGTGCATTGCAGAGCAAGACAAGACAAGCATTTGTAGTTAAAAAGTTTATAAATTGTACATCTTTTTAGAAACACAAAAAAATCAATTGTTTTGCTAGATAAGACCCTTCTTCCTCGGCTGGGATTTTTTAGAGCCCTCTGAAGCTGCATTTAAACTGCATTTTGGAAGTTAAAACTCGCAGACACCATAGAAGTCCATAGAAGTTTTTTTCCTTAAAAAAACATAATTTCTTTACGACTGAAGAAAGAAATACATGAACATGCTGGATGATGAGGGGGTTAGTAAATTATCTGTAAATTTTTGTTCTGGAAGTGAACTAATCCTTTAAAGCAGTGGTTCTCAAACTTTTTTGCTCGCGCCCCCCCCTTTAAACCTTTACAAAATCTGGCGCCCCCCTCCCGAGAATACCTATCCCACCTAAGACTAATAAATGATTTCACTAAACATAATGAAAAATTTATGCTTAGTTAAAAAAAAAAAAAAGAAAAGCTACAGGACAAAAACACATGCAACACTTGAAACATTAAAAAATAGCACAGGGAGAATAGCTGTTATTATTATAATTCTCTATGTTATTTATTTATTTTTTGTGGGTTTCATGCTGTCCTAAGGCATAGCAGGGCTTGAAATTAACTTTTTTACTTGGTAGCACTGGTACTCCCAACTTCAAAAAGTTAGAAGCAAAAAAAAAATATATATAGGAGCACCCAATTTATTTTTAGTAATGTGCCGATCTTGATTCTTCATGGCTGATTCTGATTGCAGATGTTTTTCAAGCAAATGGGCTGATTCTGAGAGCCTTTTTTATATATTTATTTTACGCATTAAACAAGGGACAGGAATGAATGAAAATATGAGTACATGAACAAGTTAATTTTCTCTATTGTAAATACAGCCGTTTAAATTACAGGCAGCCAGTATAAAAACAAAAAATAAACGACACAGTTCTTTCTTAGTCGTGTAGGCAATAAATGCAGCCATAATCAAAGTAGGCTACTGTTTCAATATTCAAAGTGCAAATATAGAGACCGAATTTTCCCATCATGATACAGAGCTATAGAAAACTACACAACTGATTATAGCCCAATACAAATAACAGCCTAGATATTTTATGTAGCCTAATTTGCACGGAAATCGATCTCTAAACGTGGGGTATTAAAATTGCTTTTGAATGCATGTGCGCGTTTTACTTTTGGTTTCATTTAAACGATCGCGCGAATCAGCGGCGCTGTGCATGCATTCTACAATAGAAGACATTAATTTTACAAAACCATTTGAAAGTGGGAGGACACAAACAGGATTTTTAAAAAGCCCCAAGTGGAAATTACGCCCCTGCGTTGAGTGGAACTCTGCCGCTGAGTTATCATTTGTGAATGTATGCTGTTGTACAGTATACCGAGACCGAGGCGCCAGAATGCCGCAGTTCAGCGGAGTGCAGTGTCAGTGACATCTCTGCTGGACGCGACAAAGCGACAGTTGCAAATCATTTTAACTTTGAAGCAGAGAGCAGTTATACCTCGTCAAAATTTCTGCATTGAGCTTTTGAATGACCAGCACCTGCCTGGGTCTGTGCGAATTCATCTATGGTTTTATCTTCTCTTTCACACACCGATCCATCTCCCATTCTAAGTGACCTCCTTTGGCTGTTGACGTTTTTATACTTATTTTTCTGCTGATGGCCCGCGCCCCCCCTGCAATACTCGTGCGCCCCCCACTTTGAGAACCACTGCTTTAAAGAGCTTTAAAAGTGTTTATTGTTTAAATGTCTTACACAATGACCAAATTTGAAATCTGAGACTTTGTTTCATACCTAAAGTAACCTGCTCTCTCTTGTTTGTCGGCGTGTTGACATTTTTATCTTTGGTCCACAATAAAAAGTTCCCACAGGTATGTTTTTGTCATGAGATCAGGTAGGAATTCTGAGGTCCTCCCCAGACCCCACCATCTCCCACCTCCCACCAAATTTAATAAAAGTAATTCCAACTTTTTTCTCAAATTCCATTTTTCCTCCTCAGAATTTATGTTACACAATTCTGACTTATTTTCCTCACAAGTCTAATTTTATATCTTTCAATTCTGAGCAAAAAGTCAGAACTGTGAGATGAAAAGTCACATTTACCTTTCCCCTTATAATATTATAGTTGGGCTATAATATTATATTTGTCTTGTTGTTCTTTATGAATTTAAACATTTTTGCTCACTTACTAAGTTACTTACAAAAACTATTCAAATTGAAACTATTCAATTCGATCACACTGTACAAAAAAATCCATAAAATTTACAGTAAAAAACGGCATCTGTGGTTGCCAGAATTTTACAGTAAAAAATATATGGTAGCAAGCAACATTTTATGATTTACGGTTTGTACTTTACATTTAAATACTGTAATTTAATTAACCGATATAATGTTAATATGCCAACCTACTGATGTACTGAAATATGTTTTTTACCCTTGTAATACACTGTAATTGTCACAGTTCTGTCAGTTTATGTCTTTGGTTTTGCCCATTTATCTTCCCCCTGTCATTTTGTTATCAGTTGGTTTAGTCCTCGTTTGTGTATCACCGTCACCTGTGTTTGATTAGATCGTCATCTGTATCACCTGTGTCTTATGATTAGTATCTCTTTAATAGTCTGTCTTTGAGTTCAGTTCCCTGTCGGTCTTTAATCGTTGAATGTGTTCGTGTGTGGATGTTCCTGCCTGTTCCTGCTTGTTCCTGCCAGTTATTCTAAGTATATATTAAAAGATAGTGTTTATTGTAATCTTGTTTCTCGTCTCGTCCGTCCAGCACGTCTACACTTATTACAGAAAGACCGACCTCAACAGTTTACCCGGCACGTTTTCCCTGCGTTTATTTTTTCTCGTTTTTACTCAGTGTTTATTTTTTTTCGGTGTATCATGGACCCTACTGTTCTCCTGATCCTCCTGAGGCAGGGGGAACGCTCTCTTGAGGACCACACACGTGAGTTCATCTCCCTGGCAGAACATTCCCACTTCCCGGATAGCAGCCTATGCATCTATTACAGATCTGGCCATTAAAAATGCGTCTATTTTCACGCGGCAGCCTGCAATTCGGCACGCGTGGGCACGCGTCCTACCGCAGCGGCTTTTTTTGATTTTTTTACAACGTTGTTGCACTTCATATAATATCCACCAGGTGGCGCAAGGAACAACATTCTGTAGCCAAACACCATGGCCAGCTCTAGGGGGCGTTGGTCACAAATACCAGTACAATAGTTCAATGATTCCTCTTTCCTGAAATTATGGTTCAAACCAATAGCAAAAAGATAGCCTATTCATAAGCAGTTGCAGTTGTTTTGTTATTTTGTTTTCTTTCTTTGTTTTCCTGATGAACATTTATTAGACTGCATCGGAAATAGAAATGTTAATTTCAGTTATTTTATTTTTCCAACCGACAACTGACGTAAACCGCTAAATTCGTTTTCAGGGATTAATTATACACAAGCAAGAAGCAGCATAAACATCAGAACCTCACGCGCAGAGCTTATGCACAGAGAAAAACCCAATAAACCTATGTATAATAATAATTAAAATAGGCACATATAAGAAATATATGTTTTTCTTTTCTGAATGAATAATAATTTAACAAATTAATAAGTAGCAAGCCTGTATGCAGAATTTTAGGCAATTTCTGTGATGCGCCCTTAAACCAGCATCTTGTTTCCATTATTTATTTATTTTTACAAAAAGCCTACACATCTGTTTTTTTTTTTTTTTTAATTGTGATTGTACACAAATAACAGAAATATGTAAAATAGCATAGTTTTGAGCAATGCCGTACTCTTGAACGAGTATTGTAAACTGTATCCACTTTATTAAGGGGAAAAAAATCAAGTGATCCTGACGGCGCCGCAGGCAGTTAAATAACTCGAAAACTTTCACCTTCACAATAAAATACATTATATATTTCAGCGTTTTAAAGCAACATCAAATTAAGATATGCATGTTTAAGAGGTAGTTCGTCTTTTTCTTTTTCTAAGATACACAATTTTAGATACACTGACAATTAATTTGAGTAGAGACAAATAGAAATGGGAAGGATAAATATAAACTACAGTATTTTTTGCGATCTTGGTGCTTAGAAATGTATTCTAAGCGGGCAGCGGGCGAATAATATAGTTAATATAGCGCGGAGCGGGTGGATGCGGAATAAAACCTCGTGGAAGCGGGACTGGAAAAGCACTTTGTTATAGAGTATAGACTATTTAGATACTTCATCATCAAGCAAACAATTATTCATAAGCAGGAGCAGTTTTATTATTATTTTCTTTTCTTTTTTTCCTGATGAACTTTTATTAGACTGCATTGAAAATAGAAATGTTAATTTCTGTTTTTTTGTTTTTTTGTTTTTTGTTTTTCAAACGACAACCGACGCGTTTAGTTATTAGCCTATTAACGACCAGATTGTGTTAAATTACATTTAAATTTAAATTGAAACGTGGCTGTGTCACATTAATAACAGCTAAATTCGTTTTGAGGGGTTAATTGTACACAAGCAAAAAGCAGCAGAAACATCAGAACGTCACGCGCAGAGCTTATGCACAGAGAAAACCCCAAAAAAGCTGTATGTAAAATAAATAAAAATGCCCATATGCGAAATATAATTTTCTTAATGAATAATAATTTAACAAAACGAAATAAAATAAAATTAATAAGTAGCAAGCCTATATGCAGAATTGTAGGCAATTTCTGTGATGCGCCCTTAAACTAGCATCTCGTTTCCATTTTTTTTTTTACAAATAGCATACACATCTGTTTTTTCATTGTGATTGTACACAAATAACAGAAATATGTAAAATAGCATAGTTTTGAGCAATCCCGTACTCTTGAAGGAGTATTGTAAGCTGTATCCACTTAATTAAAGGGGGAAAAAAGTGATCCTGACGGCGCCGCGGGCAGTTGAATAACTCGACAACTTTCACCTTCAGAATAAAATACATTATATATTTCAGCGTTTTAAAGCAACATCAAATTAAGATATGCATGTTTAAGAGGTAGTTCGTCTTTTTCTTTTTCTAAGATACACAATTTTAGATACACTGACAATTAATTTGAGTAGAGAGAAATAGAAATGGAGAGGATAAATATAAACTACAGTTTTTATAGAGTTAAAAATTAATTAATTTATTTATTATTATTATTATTATTATTATTATTATTATTATTATTATTATTATTATTATTATTATTATTTTGATTTGTTTTTGCGATTTTGGTGCTTAGAAATTTATTCTAAGCAGGCAGCGGGCAAATAATATAGTTAATATAGCGGGAGCGGGTGGATGCGGAATAAAACCTCGTCGAATCGGGACTGGAAAAGCACTTTGTTATATCCTATAGACTATACTTCATCATCAAGCATGGGCGTCGGAAGCAAAATAAATGTAAAAATGTAAAAACAGAAAAAAATACTTTAGTATATGCCATTTTCTGTAGTCTGGTGCCTTTTATTTAATGTTTTTACACAATACAAATAGGCCATATTTACAAATATTACAAAAGACGGCTATTGTGCAACATTTTCCGTGGCGCAAGTGATAATACGAGTAACAAGTCGTTTTTTTGACGCGGGAGACCCGAGTTCGCGTCCGCCTTTTGGTGAAATCATTTTCGAAATCGTCTCCCTTTTCACTTATATCACATCGGAAAGGCATTTGTTTATTTGTAAATTAATGAAATAATTGAAAAGTTGAAATAAAGTATCAACTAGGGTTAGGTCACCTAACTTAAGTGTATCTGAGCACTATACTGTACTTTTAGGAGTGTTAATAATTAATTTAATTATTATTATCATTATTATTATTATTATTATTATTATTATTATTATTATTATTGTCTTTAGATTTGTTCTTACATTTTTGATGCTGTACATTAAGATGGCGCACTGCCCATGCAGTTTTTTTTTTTTTTTTTTTTTCTTAAAAACTAATTGAAGTGAAAGGGAAGAAACCCATGTAGATTTGGCCTAATGTCCATGTAAATATTATAGCCTAGTATTATATCCTAATATAGAAAATAATTTAGACAAATAAACAGAAGGCTCACTTTTCAAAACAATAAAGCTTATATGACTGACAACGAATACAGTTGTTTAGTATCAAAAGTGCTCCAGTGAGTTATGCAATTTTTCCCCACCTTTTTTCTTTTTCTTTTTTTTAAAGTGGAAATGTAGTTCTTCTATTTCGAAGAAGTTCGTTAAGCCTGGAACTAGGCTTAAGTCTGTTCTGGGAAACCAAAGGGAAGTGTTTTTTTTTTTTCTTTTTTTTTCAGTTTTCTGAAAAGTAGCCGTTAATGAGGCATCAGCGTTAAGCGGCATGCAGTATAAAGAGCGAAATGTTTATGAATGGCAGAGTGGGGGTGGGGTGGGGTGTTGAATGCTGTCTGTTGCCTTGTTGTAATCAACATTTGGAGACTATTTTGGGGGTGCTGGGGGCGGATTCCGACTGCATTCAGTTGCATTTCGAATTCAGCATTCAAATGCATGCCAGGGAGAAGGGGAAAGCTTTCCTCACTCGCTCCACTTTTTTCAAAACATTAGTGTCCACGGCCCTGACACCAGTGATGCGCGGGTCAGTGGATAAACAACCCGAACCCGACCGACGTTTTCAACTAACCCGCCCGCAACTCGGACCGCCGAATAAAAAAAATAAAATATTGTACCCGACCCACCTCCTGACCCGTATGTTTAATATTAGAGTGATTATGCTGTGGAGATGCGGTCTGAAATATCCTGCCATCTGAAATCCATTGGTGTACAAGCTACTTTAAAATAAAATAATGTGTCCTGTTGTAAAGTCGTTGCCGTATTGTTGTGTACGAAGTTCAGATGTTATTATTTTAAGAAATGTATATTTATATGTTTTAGGATTCTCCTTATTTTTGTTTTAGACATCCATATCAATTACGGTGAATAAAAAAATGCCGCGCTGGTGGAAACAAGACTTTCGCTTCTACTTTTGAGACCGGTGTTCGGACGTTTTTCTAAAAAAAAAAAAAAAACTAAAAAAAAAAACTGTCATTTATGGTCATAAAAACAGAAGCTGAACATAATTCAAAACTGTAAAGTATTTGCTGAATAAAGAAAACATGAAGGATGCCGCTTAATATTTGGCTTTTACGTGAACTTTAAAGCTTATCCCTCATTCCATTTGTTTTGTAATTTTATATTATTTTCGTGAAATGTATTTTTGCTCAACATGCATTTCTCGTGGCCACGAGTTTAATGAATAAACAAACCTGCGTGACATTAGTAACCCAGAATTATTTGAGATATTTTATTTTGAGTTAAGAAATTATTATATTAATTGTTATAGAAATTAATACAATACCTATTAAATAATTATATAGGCGATGCTGTGTATGCTAATGCTGTCTGTGCGCAATGTAGACAGCTTTCACAAGTGTTTACATGTATTACATGTAGGCCTACTTCAAATTAAATAGCCCTGCAAGAAACATTTCATGCATCCCACAATCTTGTCCATTGACTGACCTTCTTTTTTTCCGTAATATTTGTATTATTCGTTTATGTTCGTTATTTTTTCCTTCATTTTGATCTCGTTACATAACATTCTGAACGTAAATGATACTGTAAAGGTTCTATGACTGCGGTTTTTACTGGAATGCAGTTTAAAGCTTAAATTTAACATATATTGTATTTTATTTAGTCTAATTAATAGACAAATAATTGAAGAGTGAATCATTCACGTAGTTTCATTTGGAAATAATTTATCGTCACACAGTAAAATAGGCCTACATTCCTTCTATTAACTAATAGTCTTTTTTTTTCGTATTTGTCTTAATATTATTATCATTATCATTAGTATTACTATTACTAATATTATTTTTATTACCCTGTTATTTTTGTATATATTTTTATTTCCGTGCGTTTCCACCCCTTAATTTGGCTCTCTTTAACGTTCATGTAAATGATTCTGTAAATGCTTGACATATGATATGACTGATTTTTACTGGAATGTAGTTTAAAGGTTGAATTGAACATATTTTATTTTGTTTCGTCTAATTAATAGACTAGACTATATAAATACTAAACTGTTTTACTGAGAAATGAATCATCACGTAGTTTCATTTGTAAATGAAAACATGCTCATTTATCGTCACACACGGGGATAAATACAATCAAAAAGTCAAAACGTTATTGGCATAATTGTCAGGCGTTAAAAATAAATAGCCCTAACCAGGTATTGAAATAATAATAACCTATAATAATAATAAATAATAAGTGATTTAGAGCTATCTACTTTTTTCTTTATTGTGAATCGCTTAACCTAAATAAATTTCTGTATATGCTATTTGGCATATATTTAGCAAATATTGTGAACGACAATTATGCCAATAAAGTTTTGACTTTATGATTGTATTAATGCCCGTGTGTGACCATAAACGATTTACAATGAAACACTATAAAGGTTATAATTAGACTAAAAATGAATATATATATATACTCTATATATTATATATTATATATATATAATACTATATATATTAACAAACCTATCTCTGATAATCCTGGGCTATGGTTATGCAGGTTTGTTTATAAACATAAGGATGTCGTTACCTCGACAAAATAATCTTGTGGCCACGACATAATATGACATTCCCAGGAATTAATATCTCGTGGCAATGACAAAAAGTAATATGACGTTCCTACGAATTCATTTGTGTGGCCACGACAAACATAAGTGAACCGAAGGTGTCCCCTCCAGGTTACCGTACCCTTTAGTTTGCAGCAATGTTTTCAGCCTGCTCCAGTCCAGTGCGTTACATGACTGCCCCCTACTGATCATGTCTTTCCTATGTCATTGTATTTTCCGTGTTCCCTTGGAATACACCGGCGTCACGCGAGACCACTTTACTTCCCGCGCGCATTTTAAATGGCCAGATCTGTACCACCTGGGACTGAATTCCACCACCAAGGCGCTGCTATCCGGGGAGGGTCCTCAAGAGAGCCTGCCGGACTACATCGAGTGGGTGTTGGCGTCCTGCCAATCTTCCTGGACTGTCGGCGTCATCGAGGAGGACGTCAACCCCACTCACGACCCAGAACCCAGCCAAACATCACCCCGACATGCGGAGTTACAGCCTGAGCCCACCGCAGATGGAGTGCCAGAGCCGAGAGCGACAGAGCCTGACCCATCTGACCAGGTGCGAGAGCCGGCATCTACATCCGCGACGGTGGAGTATGACGTGGAGCAAGAGAGGGCTACAGAGAGCCCTGCCCACTGCACCACCGCTGAGGGTGAGCTTGGATCCAATTCTGGGGATTTAATAGACTTCTTCTCGGATCTTGCCCAAGACAACTCGTATGACTTAATTGACTTTTTCTCTGAGCCACTGACCTGCATAGACTTCCCTCCCACCCGCCCTCGTCTGTCTGAATCTGCCTGGTCCCCGCTGGTTCCGCCCAGCCGTCCTGAGTCCCCGCTGGTTCCGCCCAGCCGTCCTGAGTCCCCGCTGGTTCCGCCCAGCCGCCCTAAGTCTTCCAGGTCAGCAGTCAGTCCCCCAGCTCACCCTCAGCCCACCACCTGTGCAGTGGGCTCGCCGCGGGACTGCCAGCTTCCATCGGCGTCTCGGCTGGAGGATTCCTCAGCTCCGCCTCCAGCCTCCGAGTCCTGGACTCCGCCTCGGCCCTTCGACCCCGCGGTTCCACCACGGCTCTCGACGCCCTCCTCTTCATCGTCACCCGTCGATCCACCAGCTCCACCGGGCTCCATCGTCTTTCCGGCTCCGCCCTGGTCAGTCGTCACCCCATCGGCTCCTCAGGACTCTGCTCCTCCGGCTGTGCCTCGTCGCGCCGTCCCACCGGCTCCTTGGGACTCCTCCTTCCTGCGGGCACAGCCTCCATTCTCTGTCGCTCCGGCTCCGCCGCGGATCTCCGGGACTCCGCCTCGGGCGCCAGAGCCTGCTCCACCTTGGCCCTCCGGATCCTCGGCGTCACCCCGGATCATCAGCTCTCCATCTTCGCCTCGGGCTCCTTATCCATCTGCTCCGCCTCTGTCGGTCGGCCCCATGGAGTCGGCACGCCTTCATCCACCATGGTTCCTCCCTCCGTCGGCTCCACAGTGGGCCGTCATCATGGCTGCGGTCTGGGTCGGTTCCTCCTGCCTTATGCCCCACCCATGTCCTCCCTGGCTCCTCCCTCCGTTGTCGCCCCTCTGGACTGTCTGGTTTTTCACATGGACTTTTGTTCTGGTCCTCCTCCGGGGGTTGCGTCCTCCGCCGGAACCCCCTCCTTCATTGACTCTGGTATCCTGGTTTTTCCGCCCCTCTCGTTTTTTCTTTTTTCCACGGCGCGAGGACGCGCCTTTCCGGAGGGGGGCGTAATGTCACAGTTCTGTCTGTTTATGTCTTTGGTTTTGCCCATTTATCTTCCCCCTGTCATTTTGTTATCAGTTGGTTTAGTCCTCGTTTGTGTATCACCGTCACCTGTGTTTGATTAGATCGTCATCTGTATCACCTGTGTCTTATGATTAGTATGTCTTTAAGAGTCTGTCTTTGAGTTCAGTTCCCTGTCGGTCTTTAATCGTTGAATGTGTTCGTGTGTGGATGTTCCTGCTTGTTCCTGCCAGTTATTCTAAGTATATATTAAAAGATAGTGTTTATTGTAATCTTGTTTCTCGTCTCGTCCGTCCAGCACGTCTACACTTATTACAGTAATACACTAAACACCATCATCGTAAAACACATGAAACTGAAATAATGCAATAAACATTAATTTAACAACATTAGATGTAACATACAACCCTAATGTACAAAACTGATAAGAAAAAACTAAGAAACATAGTTATTTCAACAAAAAACATCAAATTTAAAATGCAATAATGCAAAACCAGGGAATTCTGGCAATGTCAATTTACAGTTATTTACTGTAAATTACATTCTTTTTAACTTCCAAAAATAGCATACTACCAGAAATTACTAATGTTCAATACAGTTTTTCACCGTATATAATAGGGAAACTATTATATTTAGTTTTTTATAAACTAAAAACCATTTAACAGGTTTTTACTGTAGCATTTTTACAGTCTTTTACCGCTAAATTCACTTTAATGTTTTACAGTGTATCCTCAGTACCTGAAATTATGGATATAATCTTAATTGCCACTTGAACACTGCCTAAAAAATACTGAATAGTGCTCATTTCTATGTCTACCTCTATCTCTACCTCTATTTATATGCCATTAAATCTCCCATGACCCCTCACACAAGTCTGTTTAGAATGCGGTATCTAAGCACAGCCTGTGCTTGTTTTGTGCTTTATCCCTTCATCTTTTGTCCTGTCATGCTGGACAACACCAGGGCAAACTCCTTGTTTTCAGTGAATTAGTCTCTGGATCTTTATCTGTACATTTGGATCTGGGAGAGTCTAGAAACAATCCCCTCCCCCAGCATTCACAATGCTCCCCAGCTATCTGTCAATAGATGAGTCACCGAACCTGCACAGACACAGAGGGAGGCTGAATGTGGAAAGTGAGGGAGACAGAAAGAGAGTCAGCTAGACAAAGTGAGAGGTAGATGAGAGAAAGCAGAAGAGAAAAAGATGAGCAATATATAACCAGCCTAAAGGCCTGTTCACACCAAGGACGATAACTATAACTATGAAGTTTTAATAATCATTCCAAAATTTATGAGAATAGCGAAGTCAACATAACAGAGGAACAACGTTGTTGGAATCTCTTTCAGAAATATTTTTAACGGATGATGAATGCTAAAAACATTGGCAGCCAATCAGAATCTATCTTACTTTAAAAAAAGTGAGCATTTAAAGTGACAGACGACATAACTTCACATAAAACTTGGTGAAGACATAACTTTGCGTGGATGCTAATATAGTTAGCAGTATAGTTGTATTTAGAGTTATCGTTCTTAGTGTGGATAGACCTTAAAAGAGATGATTTAATGAAGGGCCAGGTCCTCTCTCACCCTTACTTTTGCCATCTCACTACCTTTGTTTTCCTCTATTTGTCACACAAGGCTTAACAAGTCTGGTATCTCCAACTTTCTTTAGGTGTCACTTAAAAACACAGCACAACAGTCATAAATCCACCTTAAAATGGCTTTAAAAATGTAAAACTTTAAAACTTAGCCGCAATATCTTTCAGAATGTTTTTCTCACCCTTACATTCATAACCTTTGAAATTTGGTTTTAAAATATTGCACAAGAAAAAAAAAATCATAAATAGCAGACAGGTAAATGTAAAAAGAGAATTTTGACTAAAAATGATGGGAACATGGAGCTCAAATCAAGTTGACATGGTCGTGAAAAAAATCACATTGGCTATATAATGGAATAAAGTTTACTGAGACACGTTCACTAGAGAGTTCATCATTTCTAAATGACTCCGAAACGTTCAATTCACAGTCAATAGTCTAGCCAACGTCATTTGGAGCCCACACAAAGGTGCGTAATCATAACAAATTCATAATATCTCATAACTCCTCCAGCCCTTTACTAGCACACTAAATGAAAATAAGATTTCAAATGCACGTCAGCCTGGCTGCCGCTTTGGCAGGGTCTCACTGCAGAAATGAGAGTGTCAGCAAGTCCCTGCACACCTACACACACTCTCTCATTTGGAACAAACACACGTCGTGCTCTTTCCTTTATTCCCAGTAGATTTTGACACACTGCAGATACTTACATTTTTCAATACATTTTTAAAGACTAGAGCAGCTTCTAAACAGTCATTTCATCTTTGATTTTACACCAGTCACAGGAACTGAGCCTTGGCCAATGCTCAGAACAAATATTTATGGATTTCAGATGGTATTTATGTACACACTTTCAAAGTCCTTTCACTCAGTGGCCATCTTGGTAACACCCCATGGGCAACTGTTTTCTATGTGGGCACTAGACAGCATGGATCTGTGTGAATGTAGAAAGACTGAAACTGTTTGTCAATATTGTTTTTTTCAATATTTCAAACAGTGTGGTTATTGTTGACTAAAACTCAAAATAAACAGAATAAAATGTTTTTGTGAATTGAAATAAAGCTGAATTTAAATAAATAAATAAATAAATAAATAAAACAAAATATAAATATTCGATAAAAAACTTAAACAAAAAATAGAAATGGAAATAAACACAGCAAATAAACTAAAACTAAAAAAGTTTTCTATTATATAGTATATACAGAGATGTATAAAGTACTAGAGACCCAGACTTGAGTAAAAATACAAGTGCTGTATCAAAAAAGTGACTTGAGTAGAAGTTGAAGTGCTCTTTAAGCACCATACTTAAGTGGAAGTACTAAAGTATTCAACATTTAATGTTAGTTAAACTTATCTAGCACTTACGGATAGCTCAAACTGCTGTGTTTTGTGTATTATATTATTTTTAACTTACCTTGATATGTTTCTTCAAATTCAACGGTGAAATTTTGAAGGCCATTATTTCACAATCTTTCGGAAAGCAGAGTAAGCACTTCATTCTATATGAATTGTCTTTCACTCCGACAAATGCAAACATGGACTCTAAATAGGGCCACGGGTGGTGGTCTTCCTCATTGCCACGTTCAGTTGAAAGTGAAGGAGTTGAAGGTGGAAATTCTGGGTTTTCCATGTTGAAAACAAACTAAAGTGCTCTCAATGCAGGCAGGCAGCGCTGTCTTCTTTGATCGTCTGATTCGCTCAATGATGAGCCAGCTTATTCAAACCTGTGACAGAGCCATCTACTGCTCTGGCAGTGATAATGTGGGTTTGGAATGATTCGTAACATTTTTATAATTGTAACGAGTAACGATGCAGCACATAAAAAATCTATCGGAGTAAAAGTATTAAACTCATCGAAAATATGTACTGAAGTAAAAGTGGAAGTAGGAGTAAAAAAACAATACTCCAGTAGAGTACAGATACGGCCTTTTAGTACTTAAGTACAGTAGTGAAGTAGTTCTACTTCGTTACTATACATCTCTGAGTATATATAATATATTTGTGCCCTCCACTAATATTGGCACCCTTGGTAAATATGAGCAAAGGCAGCAGTGAAAATAAATCTGCATTGTTTATTTAACTTTTCATTCAAAAATTTACAAAATTGTAATCCATCATTGAAGTAAAATGATGGAAAGCGAGGGGAAAATCTCATTATGAAATAAATGTTTTTCTCTAGTTCACATTAGCCAAAACTGTTGACACACAATTATTTCAACGTCCTTTTCCAACTACTTTTTCCCAAGTTTGGAGAACACCTCAGAAATCATCCTTCATACAGAATCTCTCCAGATTCTTCAGATGTTGGTGCTTCTTCTCTTTAGTTCACCCCAATTTTCTATAGGGTTCAGGTCAGGGAACTATACAGTAGGAAGGCCATGGAAGAAGCTTCATTTTGTGCTTAGTGACACATTTTGTGTTAAAGTGATACTTAAAAATGAAAATTAGCCTATTATTTACTCATCCTCCATGCATCCTAGGTGTACATGAATTCCTTCTTTCAGATGAATCTAATCGGAGTTATATTAAAAATGATCCTGACATTTCCAAGCTTTAGAATTGCATAGACAGGTGTTTCTCTTCATCAGTCCAAAACAAGTCCAATAAAGCGGCTAAAATGAGTAAAGACCTCCTGTAGCGAATCGATGTATTTTTGTAAGAAAAATATCCATATTTTAAACCTAAGAATCACTTTAATCTTGCTTGCGCCGCATTTATGACTAGCAGGTGCAAGCTAGATTAAAGTGGTTCTTATGTTTTAAATATGGATATTTCTTATACAAAAATGCATCGATTCGCTACAGGAGGCCTTTATTCACCCCCCAGAGCCATTTGAGGCACTTTTTTATTATAGATGGATGCACTATTTTGGACTGATGAAGAGAAACACCATTTATGCAATTCTAAAGCTTGGAAATGCCAGGATAATTTTTAATATAACTCTGATTAGATTCATCTGAAAGAAGGATGGCATATGCACCTAGGATGCATGGAGGGTGAGTAAATAATAGGCTAATTTTAATTTTTAAGTAACTCTTTAAAACAAAAATGTGTCAATGAGCACAAAATTAAGCTTCTTCCATGGCCCTCCTAGTTCCCTGACCTGAACCCTATAGAAAATTGGGGTGAACTAAAGAGAAGAAGCACCAACATCTTCAGGATCTGGAGAGATTCTGAAGTAATGCACTTTGTTGGACTTTTTTTTAACTGATGAAAAGAAACACCATTTATGTCATTCTAAAGCTTAGAAATGCTAGGATAGTTTTTAATATAACTCCTATTGGGTTCGTCTGAAATAAGGAAGTCATATAAACCTAGGATGCCTGGAGGGTGAGTAAATGATGGGCTAATTTTCATTTTTGGGTGAACTAACCCTTTAAATTTGATGTTTGTTTTTGGATCATTGTTCTGATGGAAGATCCAACTACGGCCCATTATAAGATTTCTAACAGAGGCAGTCAGGTTTAGATTTTTTATTTATTGGTATTTGATAGAATCCATGATGCCATGTATCTGAACAAGATGTTCAAGATGTCCAGCAGAAAAATAGGCCCATGACATTAAAGGATTACTCCACTTCCAAAATAAAAATTTCCTGATAATTTACTCACCCTCATGTCATCCAACATGTTCATGTCTTTCTTTCATCAGTCGCAAAGAAATTAAGTTTTTTGAGGAAAACGTTACATAATTTTTCTCCATATAGTGGACTTCAATGGTGCTCAATGGATTTAAGGTTAAAAATGCAGTTTCAGTGCAGCTTCAAAGAGCTCTACACGATCCCAGCTGAGAAATAAGGGTCTTATCTAGCAAAATGATTGGTTATTTTCTTAAAAAATTTTACAATTTATATACTTTTTAACCTCAAATGCTCATCTTATCTAGCTCTGCAATGCACATGCGTACTCTCTGCACTCTGGTTCAATTAGGGTATGTTGAAAAACTCCCATCTCATTTTCTCCTCCAACTTCAAAATCGTCCTACATCGCTGCAGACGTACCGACCCAGTGTTTACAAAGTGAACATGCATTACAAAAAAAGCCAAAACAGCGATGTAGGATGATTTTGAAGTTGAAGGAGAAAATGAGATGGGAGTTTTTCAACATAGCCTAACTGTCTTGAACTGGAGTGCAAAGAGCACACATGCGCATAGTAGAGCTAGACAAGATGAGCATTTGGGGTTGAAAAATGTGTATGTTTTTTTTTTTTTTTTAAGAAAATGACCAATCGTTTTGCTAGATAAGACCCTTATTCATCGCCTGTGATCATTTTGAGCCCTTTCAATCAGCATTGAAACTGCACTTTTAACCTTCAATCCGTTGAGCACAATTAAAGTCCACTATATGGGGAAAAATCCTGGAATGTTTTCCTCAAAAAACGTCTCGGGTTACGTATGTAACCTTAGTTCCCTGAGGGAACGAGACGCCGCGTCAGGAACGCTATGGGGAACGCCATTGGCGGGCCGCACTCTGAATCGTGTCTACAACCAATGAACGACGGGGGTGACGTCACAGGCGCGGTGACGTCACCGACCAGGAAGTATAAAGCACGTGCGTTTGAAGCCGGCGGCAGCTCTTAGGAATGAAGCGAGCGCCGCAGGGGCGGGAATTATGGTCCGAGACGCGGCGTCTCGTTCCCTCAGGGAACTAAGGTTACATACGTAACCCGAGACGTTCCCTTCCGGGAACTCGAGCCGTGTCAGGAACGCTATGGGGAACGAGACTACCAACGCCCCCATAATTTCCGAGCCCTGCGAGTGTCTGCTCAACCAGGGCGGAAAGAGAGAGAGCCCTTGTCTAGCATTACGCGGACAAGAAGGCCCCGAGTCCTCGGCCCTCGGGCACACGAGGAATGGTAGTCTTCCTCTGTCTGGTCGCCAGCCAGAACGAGAGGTACTCCGCGGCCCTCAGGCACACGCAGAGTCTTAGTCCTTTGTCTGGGAGTTAGCCAGAACAAGAGGGACCAAATGACCACTGTCTAGCACTCGGCGGACAGATGGTGTGGGAAGTCCTCGGTCCGTAGACCCACGAGGACAGTGAACTCGACCTCAGGAGGCTCCTCGGCCCTCGGGCACACGAGGAGAGGGTGATCCTTTGTCTGGGGGTTCAGCCAGAACAAGAGGGATCCAAGGCTCGGCCTGGAGCTCTGCCAGGACGCGAGGGAATAGGCCATTGTCTAGCATTACGCGGACAAGAGGGCACTGCAATCCCCGGCCCTCGGACTCACGGGGAAGACAGTAGGGGCCTCTGCCTGGTAGCCAGCCAGTGCATGAGGCACTCCTCGGCCTTATTTGAAGGCAGACGAGGAGTCTTAGTCCTTGGTCTGGGGAAAGCCAGAAACCAGAGGGACCGAAATACACTCGGTCTGATAGCATCCTGCGTCAGAGCACGAGGAGAATTAAGCCATTGTCTAGCATTCCGCGGACAAGAGGGCTGTGCAGTTCTCGGCCCTTAGGCACACGAGAACCGTGACCTCTGCCTGGTTCGCCAGCCAGTGCGAGAGGCACCCCTCGGCCCTCGGGCTCACGAGGAGTCTTAGTCCTTTGTCTGGGGGTATTGCCAGGACAAGAGGGACTGAAGAGCTTTTGTCTAGCTTGCACGGACAAAAGGGTAGAATTTGCAGATCTCTTAAAGTGGCGAAACGACTTCTCTTCTTTCCGCAGAAAGAATGCGCCTTGAGAAGTCTCCTCCTGGCTAGGGAGGTGGCTGACCCTCTAGGCCTAGCGCACTAGGCCGAGAGTACAGCCGAGCCTGGAGCGGCTCTAAGGTCGAGTTCGTAATACCTAACGAATGTTAGGGGCGTGGACCAACCCGCAGCATTGCAGATGTCCTGTATTGGGACACCTGCCGTCAGAGCCCTCGAGGCCGACAGACCTCGAGTAGAGTGAGCCTTGAGTCCCATCGGGGATGGGAGATCAGAGGACTCGTAGGCTGTAGATATGGCATCAATGATCCATCTACTGATAGTAGGCTTAGAAGCCGGGCCCCCTCTCTTTGGGGGGCCGTAACAGACAAACAATTGCTCTGTTCTACGCCACATGGCAGCTCTGTGGACGTATGCATCTAAGGCTCTGACTGGGCACATGCAGTTTAACTTCCTGTGGTTCGGCTCGGCGAACGGAGGAGGATAGAACGCCTGCAGCGTTATGGGCTGCGGTACTAGGGAGGGGACCTTCGGGACGTACCCGACCCTGGGATAAAGAAAGGCCTTGGCCATCCCTGGGGCAAACTCTAAGTGAGATGGGGCCACTGAGAGGGCCTGCAGGTCCCCAACTCTCTTGAGAGAGGTGAGTGCTAATAGGAGCGCTGTCTTAATTGTGAGAACGCGATCCGTAGACTCCTCTATGGGCTCGAATGGAGGCTTGCATAGAGCTTCTAGTACCACAGCCAGGTCCCACGTGGGGACCCTTGGTGTCACTCGAGGCCTCAACCTGAGTGCACTGCGGAGGAACCGTATGACCAAGGGCTCTCTACCTACTGAGAGGCCACCTAAAGGGGCGTGGTAGGCACTTATGGCCGCCACGTACACCTTTAGAGTGGAGTGAGCTAGCCCTGCGGATAGGCGAGACTGTAGGAACTCCAGAACTGTACCGACCGGGCAGTTAACTGGGTCCAGGTGGCGCTCGCGGCACCATCTTGTGAATAAGTTCCACTTAAGGCCATACAGTTTCCTCGTAGAGGGAGCTCTGGATTGGAGAAGGGTCTCCACAACCTCGGTTGAGAGACCCGCTCCTATGAGTCGTGCCCCCTCAGGGGCCACACCCATAACTTCCAACTCTCTGGGTGGGGGTGGCATATCGCGCCCCCAGCCTGAGACAGAAGGTCCCTCCTGACGGGAATCTCCCATGGAGAGCCGTCTAGGAGAGATACCAGGTCCGAGAACCACACTCGGGACGGCCAGTACGGGGCTACGAGTAGCAGCCGTACTTGAAACCGACGGACCCGTGCCAGAACTCCCGGGAGCAGAGCGATCGGGGGAAAGGCGTACAGACGCAGCCTCGGCCACGTCTGTGCCATGGCATCCAGCCCCAGTGGAGCTGGAGGAACTAGAGAGTACCAGAGGGGACATTGCGATGTCTCTCGAGTCGCGAAAAGGTCCACCTGTGCCTGGCCAAACACTCTCCAGATCTGCTTCACCACCTCTGGGTGAAGCATCCATTCCCCGGGCCTCGGCCCCTGCCTCGACAGGACGTCTGCCCCCACATTCAGATGTCCAGGAATATGGACTGCTCTCAGGGAGAGAAATTTCTCTTGCGACCAAAGGAGTATCCGGTACGCCAGCTTGTACAAGGGGCGTGAGCGGAGTCCTCCCTGGTGGTTTATATAGTAAACCACCGCAGTACTGTCTGTGCGGACCAGCACATGACGGTTTCTTAGGTCTGGGAGAAATCTCTTTAGAGCCAGGAATACAGCCAGCATCTCTAAGCGGTTTATGTGCCACGAGAGATGGTGAATGCTCCAAAGGCCTTGGGCTGAGCGGCCACTCATGACCGCCCCCCAACCGGTAAGGGAAGCATCTGTCGCTAGCGTGATGCGGCGACCAGGAGCTCCCAGAACCGGTCCCTGAGAGAGGAACCAGGGTTTCCTCCACATGGCCAAGGCACGTAGGCAGCGCCGCGTGACCTTGATCTTGCGGAGCGGGTTTCCCCTCGGGGAGAACCCCCTGGTTCTGAGCCACCACTGAAGTGGTCTCATGTGCAGCAGTCCAAAAGGTATCACGTTGGAAGCGGCCGCCATAAGACCTAACAGTACTTGGAACTGTTTGACAGTGAGTGACTGGCCTAGCTTTATTGCGTTTACCGCAGTCAGTATGGAATCGATCCGGGCAGGGGACATACGTGCCTGCATGGAGATCGAATCCCACACTACGCCTAAGTAAGTGGTCCTCTGTAGTGGAGAAAGCACACTCTTCTTGGCGTTGAGTCTCAACCCCAACTCTTTCATGTGAGCGAGAACAGCACCTCGATGCTGAACCGCTAACTGCTCTGAACTGGCTAGGATGAGCCAGTCGTCTATGTAGTTGAGTATGCGGATGCCCTGGAGTCGCAGTGGAGCCAGCGCAGCATCCACACACTTCGTGAAAGTTCGGGGTGAGAGAGCTAGGCCGAAAGGAAGCACTCTGTACTGGTAAGCTTTGCCCCTGAAAGCGAACCTGAGATACTTCCTGTGCTGAAGAGATGCCTCTCCGCGGCCACCAGGGCTGCCATAGACCGCCCTACAGCACGGGCGGCCTCCTTGGTGGCGCGGAGAGCGAGATCTGCAGTCTTTTGCATCTCTGTGACGCTAACTTCCTCGCCGCTGCTGAACTCCTTCAGCAGGTCAGCCTGGTAGGCTTGCAGGATGCCCATGGTGTGAAGGCACGCCCCTGCTTGACCTGCTGCCGTGTATGCCTTGCCCATCAGGCCAGATGTGAGTTTGAGGGGCCTGGTGGGCAAGGACGGAGCCTTCAGGGACGATGCCGAACCGGGGGACAGATAGCCCGCAAGCGTCTGTTCGACCCGTGGCATCGCCCTATAGCCACTCTCCTCCGCCCCCCCCCACGTTTCCATAGTTTTCAGCGGGGGAGAAAAGACGGGAGGAGTATGGCTTCTCCCACGATCTCGAAAGTTCTTGGTGGAGATCGGGGAAGAAGGGAAGGCTCCGTTTTGGAGGTGCTGACTTTGTCCGCAGGAAGCGATCATCTAATCGGCTTCGCTGCGGCTCATAGGTTTTACTTTGTTCTGCAGGCCAAGAGATGTTGAGCTTGGCAACCGCATGAGTCAGCACCTCTACGAGCTCCTCGTAGTGAGGCGAGCGTGGTGGTGGTTGAGATTCCTCATGAATACTTTCGATGTCAACCTCCTCAGAGGAAGACAAGAGGAACTCAGGGACCTCCTCCTGGGGGGAAGAAACCGCAGCGCGGGCTTCCGCATCCAGGAGGAGCCGCCGAGTGCAGCCGCCGCTCCGCCTCGACGGAAGCGGGGCCAGACCCACGGGGCACGCTGGTGAAAGCCCCCTCCTCGAAGAGGGCTTTCCGGGAGCGAAGCACGCGCACCGGTAGACGGTCACAGTGCTCACAGCCAGCCTTTTCGAGGGCTGACTGAGCGTGCTCCGCTCCCAAGCAGACCACACATAAGCTGTGTGTATCCCCGCCAACAATGAAGCGTTGGCAAGGAGGGACACACTGCTTATGTGGGCGCTTCACCACCAAACTCTCTTTTCTAAAGGGTTGTTTAGATGCCATTTACTCAAAATAAAGTGTACCAAACTGGGCACAAAAACAGCAAAATGGCATAGACAGACACAGACACAGAGCGCTCTCGCTGAATGACAAAAGCTGCCGCCGGCTTCAAACGCACGTGCTTTATACTTCCTGGTCGGTGACGTCACCGCGCCTGTGACGTCACCCCCGTCGTTCATTGGTTGTAGACATGATTCAGAGTGCGGCCCGCCAATGGCGTTCCCCATAGCGTTCCTGACGCGGCTCGAGTTCCCGGAAGGGAACGTAATTTCTTTGCGACTGAAGAAAGAAAGACATGAATATCTTGGATGACATGGGGCTTAGTAAATTATATGTGAATTTTTATTCTGGAAGTGGAGTAATCCTTTAAATATCCAGCAATATATTTAAGTGTGGGCATGGAGTCCTTTTTTTCCTGTTTGCACCAAACCTGTCTGGTGGGTTTGCTGCAAAAAGGTATTTTTTTAGTTTATCTGACCAAAGAATGGAAGTCCCGTTTTGGGTTCCAGTCGTGTTTGACAACTGAATATGCTGGAATTTGTTTTTGGATGAGCGAGGAGGATTTTTTTCTTGAAACCCTCCTGAACAACATGTGGTGATGTAGGAGCTGTTTGATATTTGTTTTAGGCTTTCTGATCCCAAGACTCAACTAATCTCTGCAATTCTCCAGCAGTGATCTTTGGAGAGACTTTGGCCACTCAAACTCTTCTCCTCACTGAGCATTAGGACGACATGGGCAAACATCCTCTTACAGGCAGATTTGTAACATCTTTAGTTGATTGTAGCTTCTTAATTATTGGCCTGATGGTGGATTTTCAATGCTTTATCTATTTTCTTACAGACACTGTCTATTTTGTGAAGCTCAACATTCTTGTTCTAGACATCAGAACTGTATTCTTTGGTTTTACTCATTGTGATGGATGATGGATGAATTTGGCCTTTGTGTTCCTCATATTTCAAATCCTGTGGAACAGGAAGTCATGGCTGGACAATTTCATGCTCCTCGTCACCCTGGTATTCCAAGAAAATGTAAATATGAATGGGAAAATACTTCATTCAGATATTTGACACATAAGAATTTCTAAGGGCGCCAATAATTGTGGCCAACATGCAGTTTCCCTCACTTTGAATTGTTTTACTTCAATGAAAGGTTAGAATTTTGTGAAAAAAGATAAACAATGCAGAATTATTTTCTTGGCTGCCTTTGCTTGTATTTACCAAGTGTTCCAATATTAATGGAGGGCACTTTATGATATGATGCACCAAATGAAAATATTGATTTCTGAGTGCAACAGTTATTTTATTGTTATCATAACAATGACAGCAATGGTAGCAAAACACAATGGTAACTGTGGAGGTTGTAAGCCCCAGTGAACCCTGGGAGCGTAAAGTGGCTCTGCTGGAAGTGACACCACAAGCTTCAAACGCAGTGCAGAGAGAATATACAACGAGCCAGTAATCGAGGTTCTTTGTCGTGTTGCTTTTTTCACACTGAGAAAACAGAATGAACTGAGAATTACAGTCTCACAGCGGCTATTAAAGGTTACAGTTTCAATAATATTCACACATTTTGCTGATGCTTCACATTGAAAACCGCAGATCTGATTTATGTTCTGTTTGCTTCTGTGTATCATTTCAATCAGATATATAAACCACATTTCCCAAAGCCCCAAATTCTCATTCAAGCTTGGAATGCGTGTGGCGGAACATGATGTATAGAACTGATCTTTGTATTCTCTCTCTCTTTTCTCCCCTCTGCATTTTCATTATACCGCCACAGTGTGTGTTGTGAATGGAAGCAGAGTGAGCGTGATGGAGAGAGAGAGAATGAAATAAAGCATTTGGAAGGTGAGTCATACTCAAACTCAATAGCCTTATACGAGTGCAGCATGGTGGGTGAGAATGACGTGCAGACTCTATTCTAGAATCAGCTGTGGCCATGAAAATAACATTCCAGGGTCCCTGACTAACCTGGTCCCGGCTCTTAAAGCTTCACACCTCTAAGTGATAAATTGTCGGGCTCAGATTAAGATGTTGCTTTCCTTTCATTGGATACAGGCACACACGCACACACTCTCCATCACATTGTGCATCTGCTGTTATTGCTGCCTTCAGTTTGGAAACACGGTTCAAGCATTGTATTCTACGTGGGTCCAAGAACCTCAACCAGAGCCATGAAACAGAAAGTTCCATTTGTGCATTCCAATTGTGTTAGGGTCAATGCTGTGATACTTGTTTGTTTTGTTCTATCTATTCAATAATGCATTTATTCATTTTGTTATTTTTGGGGGTGATACTGTCCTGATCATAGTGTGTGTGTGTGTGTGTGTGGGGGGGGGGGGGGGGGGGCTGTGTTATTGTGTTGTGTTCTGTTGTGTTGTGTTATTCCCGGTTAAAAATGACCGCCATTGGAAATGAATGGGAAATGCGCAAAAATATCAAAATACAGAGAATTTTTTGTGTACAATCCGCAAATCATTCACATTGAAGAGTGCACAGCAATGAAGGGGTGACACTCAAAATATCAAGAGTGCAAAATAGACACGTTTTAGTTTAGTAAAATTTTAACAGATAGCCAAAATTTCAAACCAGAAAATCTATACCTACACAAAAAGTTGTCTTTGAGAATGTCTAAATGTATATTCAAATCCATTACTTAATAAAAGTAAGTCTTTTTGTCTAAAAACAACTAGATAATTTATAAGCCTTTTATATAGAGCTACAGTGTATAGGAATATAGTGGCTAAACCATGGAATTGCAAATGTTTTTCTTAATCTGACTTCCAAAATTGGATTTGCAAAGGCATTGTCTCTATTTTAACATGAAATGCTGCCATAAATGAAAAGTAATGCAAAAATCGTTTGTAAAAACTATTAATTAGTACCATGAAATTCTCTCAAAATACATTTTTTTTTCATATAATATTATGGAACAAAAATATATTACATTGATTTTACTAAAAATAAAAAAAGTTTCATTTCAGGTGTTCGGTTTTGACTACAAACAACACAAGTGTGACTCCCAAATGAACAATACCAGAGAGTTAAAAGGACAACATTTTTGACATATTACAGTGGGTACGGAAGGTATTCAGACCCCCTTAAATGTTTCACTCTTTGTTATATTGCAGCCATTTGCTGAAATCATTTAAGTTCATTTTTTCCCTCATTAATGTACACACAGCACCCCATACTGACAGACAAACACAGAATTGTTGACATTTTTGCAGATTTATTACAAAAGAAAAGCTGAAATATCACATGGTCCTAAGTATTCAGACCCTTTGCTCAGTATTTAGTAGAAGCACCCTTTTGATCTAATACAGCCATGAGTCTTTTTGGGAAAGATGCAACAAGTTTTTCACACCTGGATTTGGGGATCCTCTGCCATTCCTCCTTGCAGATCCTCTCCAGTTCTGCCAGGATGGTAAACGTTGGTGGACAGCCATTTTTAGGTCTCTCCAGAGATGCTCAATTGGGTTTAAGTCAGGGCTCTGGCTGGGCTATTCAAGAAC
Organism: Garra rufa; assembly: GCF_049309525.1. NCBI lineage: Eukaryota > Metazoa > Chordata > Actinopteri > Cypriniformes > Cyprinidae > Garra > Garra rufa. The sequence goes on along the minus strand of NC_133363.1, from coordinate 41,645,037 downwards.
AGTCACGGAGTTGTTGTGAAGCCACTCCTTCGTTCTTTTAGCTGTGTGCTTAGGGTCATTGTCTTGTTAGAAGGTAAACCTTCGGCCCAGTCTGAGGTCCTGAGCACTCTGGAGAAGGTTTTCGTCCAGGATATCCCTGTACTTGGCCGCATTCATCTTTCCCCCGATTGCAACCAGTCGTCCTGTCCCTGCAGCTGAAAAACACCCCCACAGCATGATGCTGCCACCACCATGCTTTACTGTTGGGACTGTATTGGACAGGTGATGAGCAGTGCCTGGTTTTCTCCACACATACCGTTTAGAATTAAGGCCAAAAAGTTCTATCTTGGTCTCATCAGACCAGAGAATCTTATTTCTCACCATATTGGAGTCCTTCAGGTGTTTTTTAGCAAACTCCATGCAGGCTTTCATGTGTCTTGCTCTGAGGAGAGGCTTCCGTCGGGCCACTCTGCCACAAAGCCCCGACTGGTGGAGGGCTGCAGTGATGGTTGACTTTCTACATCTTTCTCCCATCTCCCGACTGCATCTCTGGAGCTCAGCCACAGTGATCTTTGGGTTCTTCTTTACCTCTCTCACCAAGGCTCTTCTCCCCCGATAGCTCAGTTTGGCTGGACGACCAGCTCTAGGAAGGGTTCTGGTCATCCCAAATGTCTTCCATTTAAGGATTATGGAGGCCACTGTGCTCTTAGGAACCTTAAGTGCAGTAGAATTTTTTTTTTGTAACCTTGGCCAGATCTGTGCCTTGCCACAATTCTGTCTCTGAGCTCTTCAGGCAGTTCCTTTGACCTCATGATTCTCATTTGCTCTGACATGCACTGTGAGCTGTAAGGTCTTATATAGACAGGTGTGTGGCTTTCCTAATCAAGTCCAATCAGTATAATCAAACACAGCTGGACTCAAATGAAGGTGTCGAACCATCATAAGGATGATCAGAAGAAATGGACCTGAGTTAAATATATGAGTGTCACAGCAAAGGGTCTGAATACTTAGGACCATGTGATATTTCAGTTTTTCTTTCAGTTTTTCTTTTCTGTCAATATGGGGTGCTGTGTGTACATTAATGAGGAAAAAATTTACTTAAATGATTTCAGCAAATGGCTGCAATATAACAAAGAGTGAAACATTTAAGGGGGTCTGAATACTTTCCATACTCACTGTAAGTAGTTTGCCATAATATTTATTATTTAAAAAACAAAACTGCTTTACTACTTATTGATATATGAAAAATGTTTGTCTGCCAAATCAAAGTCATGTGGTGCAATCTACTGTGCATGCAGAATCATGCGGAACAAAAAGAAAATAATATTACAGAAATGACTCCTGCTGTGTGTTGAGGTGAAAATCTTTTAAAGGTATAGTTCACCATTAAAAATGTTGTGGCTCTTTCAAGCTTTATAATGGCAGTAATTGGGTGTTGAGATTCCAGCGGATGATGTGGGACGTAGGTGTAGCATAAGCTCCGGTGAGAATATGCTAGTCTAGCTTGTCTTTTCATTGCAAATCCTAGTTTTGTA
>NC_133363.1:41583802-41643023 GCF_049309525.1 Garra rufa | reverse complement strand
ATTTAGAAACTACTGTTTTCTGAGTCAGTGATGATGCAGTTAACAGTCCTCATATCCTCGTTGGACGCGCGCCTTTAGAGAGAAATGCATCTCTACGGACTAGCTACATAATAAAAACAGTTTTTGTTTTCTATTTGTTTTTTTCGTTGAGTAGTAATTTAAGTCTTTCTACATATTTATTTATCATGTCCGACAAAAAATAACGGTTAAATATTTTCCACTGAAAAAAATGTAACTGATCGAGCTTGAGCCTTCATGTCCTAAAAATGTGTTTTGCACTCTCGTGTAAACGATTGGATATGCACCTAATAGCGCATATTTATATCTATTATTATTTATATATTTTAGTTTACATCAATGGATTTTATTTTAGCCAATTCGTGATTTGAGAAGGCAAATTGAAACACAGAGTATATAGGTCAACTCACTGTCTGCCGCTTGGTCTTTATGAAACAAAAAGCTTACGTTTAACGAACAAAAATGCTCCAATTTTTTTTTTTTTCTAAATTAACTTAATAAAAAGGAAACGAAATTATAAATACTTTGCCGTTACATACAGAATGAATTACCGATTATGGCGACAGATATTGAAACAACAGACATAACAAATACTGTCCAAATAGCCCTCTTTGTGCAGGGTTTGGCCACAGAATGTTGTTCCTTGCGCCACCTGGTGGATATTATATGAAGCGCAACAACGTTTTAAAAAAATCAGAAAAAGCCCCTGCAGGCCGCCGCGTGGCCTCGCGTGCCGAATTGCAGGCTGCCGCGTGAAAATAGACGCATTTTTAATGGCCAGATCTGTATTTCACTAAGAAACTATCACTTCACTGCAGTGTGCACAGCTGTTGCTTTTTAAATAAAGCAGCATATAATCTTAAAGTTTGTTAAACCAATCCTCAGTCTAACCACAGGCTCTACTCTTCACCACAATGATAACTCATTACAGAAACCCTTTTAAATCTCAACATAATAGACCATTTAACACTAACAGATATCCCCATAATCTTGAGCAAAAATAGGTAAATTAACAGTTGTGAATCGGGCTAAAGTAAGGCTATAGTTTTGAACACTGACTGGTTGTTCAAATATTGATTTTGGATTATTTTTAACCCAAAAAAGTTATAGACTGCAGCTTTAAGTTTAATTTAACTCGTTTCATTTACACTCTTAAAAATAAAGGTGCTTTAAAAGGTTCTTCACAGCGATGCCATATAAGAACCATTTTTGGTTCCACAAAGAACCATTCAGCCAAAGGTTCTATAAAGAACCATCACTTTTTTACCTTTTTATAATCTAAAGAACCTTCTTTTGCCACAAAGAATCTTTTGCGAAACAGAAAGGTTCTTCATATGTTGAATGTTCTTTATGCGTGGCCTTAGAAGGACTTAGTAAGCAGGAAAGGGCGCAAACTGAAGTTGATAGAAGTATTAATTAAGATATTAGCCTAATATTCTATCAGTTCCCCAATTGTTTTTCCCAGTCCAACCGATTAATAAAGCTCAAAACATGACAATAATTTACCATTTTCAACAGCATTAATTAGCAATTATTATTACTAGTCTTTAAAAATGAAGTAATAATATTAAATTCAGTAAATAAGTTATTGTGTTAAACATATAAATATAAATTACCTTAACAAATATAACATTTGTAAAATCATTTCCTCTATTATATTGACCGCAGACATTCTCTTCATAGTGAACGTTTAAAAACCTCTGCAATACAGTGCAGTACATAAAATATAGAGAACATAGGGATAAAAGAAGAGGGAGAAAGAACAAGACATGAAGATAGAGACATGAAATTATCAAGATTATCAACATGCTGTTTTCCACCAATTATATATTTGCATGCAGGTTGCAACAACAGTATTTTTTAGCTGCTGTGTCAAAATAATTGCATGCAATACAGTGTTGGCATAGAGGTGGCTTGCCTTGATTAGAAGACTTTTATGCAGTTAAAAAGATCGTTTTTTAAAAAGTCATCAGCACAGCTGCATGGAAAGTGTCAACAGTTCCACTTAGCACCTCAGAGATAAAGTTCAACAGCTTCGGAAGCGGAGCCAGACCACATCACAGAGTTCAGAGAGTCTCTGAGAGAGCAATATGCACAGATAGCCAAAATGCAGATGAATGTAATTACAATAAGGACCCTTACCTGCCAGACAAGCTTATGTCACTCACAAAGACATAAAAGCAGCCACACATTTCCCAACAGATGAAAGTCTGCAGGTGGTTCTTCTAAAGGACTCCACTGGGAAGATGTCTGACTTCTCTTTGCGATATTACATGCCTGAAACATGACCAGAAGCTGGGATAAGAGAGTATGGGGAGAGGCAGAACATCTACGTAAAGTCTAACCTCTGTTGCCCTGAAGTGACACACCCCTGCTCATGATCACATAAGGATATGCAGTGCTCCTTATTGCACACCTGGCTCATTTCACATGAATTGGGCCCCCAGGAAATTTATGATGCACCTGCACAAACAGGCCATGTGGATTCTTGCCAAGACCCTCTAAGATACAACCTCAGGACTCAGTCCAGCATATACTCGAGGAGGTCCCCGACAGCCCACTTACATGCCCAGATATGCTCCCTCTGCACTTGAAAGATGCAGTTGTGCCTGAGGCCCACTGTCATCACACCACACTAATACCCCTTATTTCTCTGTGCTCCTCTACGGTGCTTCACACGCATGCTGCTAGCTTAGACTTGATTATAGATGTGGTGCATTAGAGGGAAAAAAAGTGCATTATCCGCAAACATCTATAAAATCCCATTGTCGTGATAATTGGTATTTGAACAGCTTGCACAGATAGGCTATTTCCAAACACGGAATGCCTTAGGCTTGTTTCGGGGGATTTATGCAATCTAGCAGTTATGTCACCAACATAATAGTTTCACATAGTTAAAATAAAAGGATATTTTAAATCCATTTAAAAAAATAATAAAAACGAATCATTTGTCTGCAAGGGTAATTTATAGAATTTAGCTGTCAAATTGTTAGAATTCGTAACATACCTGGGTTTACTGACAACAATGCAAATCATGCTCTTAAAGGAACAGTTCACCCAAAAATGAAATACATTAAGTACTCACCCTCATGTTGTTCCAAACCCGTAAGACTATTGTTCATCTTCAGAACACAAATTATAATATTTTTAATGAAATCCGAGAGCTTTCTGACCCTGCATAGACAGCAATGCAACTACCACGTCCAAGGTCTAGAAAGGTAGTAATGGCATCTTTAAAATAGTCCATGTGACAGTGGTTGAAACGTAATTTTATGAAACTACGAGAATACTTTTTGTGTACAAAGAAAACAAAATTAACGACTTTTTTCTGATGTAGAACCTGGATATGCCGCACCTTGTTTACTCTGTTGAATGCATGCCAAAGACTGACATGGAAGAGAGGAAATTGTTAAATAAAGTCATTATTTTTGTTATTTTCATTTTTGGGTGAACTATCCCTTTAAGATCATCTTAACACTTGTGAGACTGTTTCTGAAACCAGTTTGATTTACTATTTATTAAGTAAGTGATAATGTGTAGTCATTCATAAGTGCAAAATAACCCAAGGAGGGATCATTTTATTGTATTTTATTTTTTGAATAAATTAATATGAATAAAATAAATCTAAATAAATGACACCTGCTTTGTGCAGTTTTGATAAATTAACCCTTTAACTGTCAACACCATTTTTGAATATACATAGACGTGAAAGTGCACTATTCTGAAATTGTTAAAGATTCATGAACAAATGAATTTTTATATTTGATTTTAAAATGGTTTTCACAGGATGAATTTTGAGGTTTTAGGCTTTCAGTGAATGTAATTTCATAAAAATAATGATTACTAAAACATGAAGGGCAATGAAAAAGACTCTTTGTGACAAAGGTCTCAAAGAACTCCTGTTACGATGTCGATTTTTGAAGTACACTTTTGTCATTAAATAATCTATTACTGTTCTTACATAATTTGTAACAAAAAAACTGTGATAAAATATCTACTTTAAGTCTTAAGTAGTAATTGTATGGGTCAAAATGATTGATTTTTCTTTTATGCCAAAAATTATTAAGATATTAAGTAAAGATCATGTTCCATGAAGATATGTTGTACATTTCCTACCATAAATATCTAACTTAGTTTTTTGATTAGTAATATGCATTGCTAAGAGCTTCATTTGGACCACTTTAAAGGCGATTTTCTCAGTATTTAGATTTTTTTGCACCCTCAGATTTTCAGATATCAAATAGTTGTATCCTAACAAAACATACATCCATGGAAATCTTATTTATTTAGCTTTCAGATTATGTATAAATCTCAAATGCAAAAAAATGACCCTTATGACTGGGTTTGTAGTCCAGGGTCACATATATGTTTTGTCAGATATGTATTAGATTAGGATTTAATTATAATTTAGTGAAGTAAACTTCGACATCCCTTAGAGGATGGGTGACAGTTGAGATGTTAATAAACTGACATATTGAAATATTGAATTACTTTGTTAGTTTACTTGTAGAATACTGTATTTTCACAGAAAATGGTCATGATATCAGACATATTTGAACACTACGTGTTCCAATGATCTACCTAGGTAAACCTTTCTTTTTTTCATTCCATGATATAGTGTGCAATGATCAAAATGCATTAATATAATTTATTGCTATTCCCCTCACTCAGATAATCTGTTAAAGCATCTGTTTAAATCGCACATAATAAGCTTACAATTGCTCCTTGTTTCTTGTTAGTTTAGGAACATTCCTATGTGCTACTTAAACAATAACACTTATAGGAAACATGCCATTAAGATGAAGTACTGCTTGTGTGCGACTAACATTCTACTTTTAAGTCTGCAGGAAACATGTCTAAGGTTATCATCAGACAGAGAATAACACTTCACGCAGGATTATGCAACACAGAAATTCATCTTACCATTGAAAAGATTTCTCACAGTCTGGTACAAAGATCAGTTCATTTTGATGGATGTGAGAGTTAAAGATAATCCGTTCATTCTCCCACACCTATTTATAATGTCTAATCCTTTGTATTCCCAAAATAGCAATGCATTCACTACATTATACGCCGCAAAAATCTAACTTGCATGGGTCGAGGGTCGAGGTATAATGATATAAAGAACAGAACTCATGAACAGAGTTCATTTAGAATATTTAAAAGACTTTTGTCATTGGGCCCACTCTGTGAAAAAAATAAAACTACTTATTAATTCAATGTTACTTCCCTTTTTATATAATTAATTGGGATTGTTTTTTCTGTTGTGAAATTCTTGTGCAGCACGCCTTCATACTGTACTGACCATCAAACAGCCAGTGCAAGAAGTCACACTCAAAAAGCATACCCACTTCAAGTGTTCTGGATGCTTGTTTACAACTTCTAAAGGCTTTGTGGTCATGCTTTGAAGCGATTCGGGTGAATGTTTCAGCAAGTTCACCACAAGAGGCGATGAAGGGCTGCTTTATCTCTCAGACAACAGAGACATAACTGACAGCATCACACTTGGTGTCAGTCCCATGACGAAGTCAAAAAAAAAAAGTAATCTTTCAGTTGTAAATGTGACAATAATAGCTATTTATCCAAAGATAATTGACTTCAAAAAGTTCTCGGACCATATTTCATTCAGTGTTTTGTTCCCTTGGAAACTGAATCTAGGGTAATAACATTTACTAATGGTCTTAAGAATGATATAATTGGTGAGTGAGGAACACATAATGTGCGCAACATCTCTTTGTCATTCAGCCAACAGCAGTTCCTTCAATGGCCTCATTCATTTGTGTCTTGGAGGAGAGCAGAAGAGAGAGAGGGAACCAACATGACCACAGTGGCTGATGAAGTATATTTGCATAATGTCTGCTGAGCAATGTGACAAGTGTTCTGTGGTCAGCTACTTTTATGGCCACTCTCATCCTTTTGAAATTATTAACAGAGTGATTTGAAAGGCGCTTATGTCTGACACATAATTGTTCATTTCTGCCTTGCTCTGTCTCTAATATGTCCTCAAATTCCCCATCACCAGGCTGGGGACAATGACAGCTCTGTGAGGATATGACATGGTCTGACTGTCTGTCTTATAAATCTGTCAAACATCTTGCGCTGTTTCAAGGGTGCTTGCGTTTGAGAAGCGGATGAGCGCCATCTAGGACCGGATGCTCCGATGCGCCATTGAATTTGTCTGCCTTTTCAAACATCATTACATATTTTCTAGCTTTGATCATAAACATCTGCTGTCTTTAGGCAATAATTCACTTTATTTGTACGACTTACAGTATAAACGGTTTAGAGACGTCAGTCACATTGCTGCAGTTTTGAGACGTTCAGGATGGATGGGACAGGAGGAGGGAAGAATGAAGCAGGATGATGGGGATTAAATGTGGGGAACGGAGGAGATGGATTTATCCGACGTGAAGAATGTGACATGCTGAGGGGTTTATTTCTGATTACTCAACTGCTTACTGTTGATCAGGCCCAGAGAGACTGTGGAAAAAATAGAGAGAAAGAGTGAGAGACGGATGAAATGAGAAAGAGAGTGGCATGAGGTGCTGCAAGACCAGACATGCATACAAATCTCACACTCATCTGTGGAAGTTCATGCATGCTAAGTACACAAATCATGTTTTTGCGTTCAAATGAAAGAAATATTACTCCAGCAAATGTATAATAATCAGCGGCCTATGAGTATCAAAAGTTATTTCATTCTAAACACACAATATGTAAGATTTTTTATTCAAACATCCAAAAACCACTTTTGGATTTTGTTGACTACATTATCTCAAATGTTTCCAAGAATGTTTACATCCAGAGAAATAAGCAATTTTAATGTGTTTTCGCGACGCGTAATCAATTGGCCATATTGGCTGCATAGAATGTAAACAATGCCACTGAACCAAACAAAACTTGCATATTTTGCTGATTATTGCTGCTGAAAAAGGTCAATTATTGTCATGCTTTGGGCTGTATTATTCGGTCAGAACAGGAAAAACATTTGGAGTACTATAGACTGCCAAAACAAATCAATGAGAAGAGTGCAAAAAACTGTCTGAGGAGCAAAAGGCATTTGTGGTTGGCCAAACTAAACCAGGATTTCCAGGACAAGAATCTTGACAACATTCGTATTTGTTCCTATCATTTCCGGTCAGGTAGGGGAAATTTTAGGCTCGTACATATCTTTACCACCTATTTATATTGCGCCCTTTTCTGCTTAGTTCTTCTCCATATGATTTAGCAGCTTCCACACATTTTTCCCCGTGGTTTAGACAGCAGAAATTACCCGCAAAACAGTGTAAAAGTTGCCCGGAGTCAGAAGCACCTCTCCCGCATTGGCGTATACACTTCAGACGCATATGCTCACTGGCGCGAACTGGAATCACTATAGGCTACATTGGAGCCTTCGAAGCATTTTGAGGTTAAAGTAAGTAACTTTAACAAATGTTACAGTATCCACTGTAGTTGTCCGCTAGTAAAAACATAGTTTTATCAATCATTATCCATGTATCGCCATTATATCACGTTTACTACAGTTAAGGTTAGTTAGTGGACGGATCAGGATGCTCTGGCTTTTGTGAGTGAGTGGAGGCGGGGCTTTGCATATTCATAGATCCGCGTATAGTACATGAGGTAAGGGGGGTGGAGTAATGCTGCGTTCCAGGCAGGTTTTTGAGCTCGTAAATCACGACTTCAAACCACGACTCACGACTTTGTAGCATTTCAGGCAAGTCAGGCCAAACTGCCTGGGCGCATTTATTATTTTTATATTATTATTAATTTGATTGCAACATTATATTGTCCTAAGCTCTATTTTTCCACTGTGTACTACTTGCATAAACATCGCACCAGTAACGGCTGTTGTTTCGCGGGCTATGTTACGTCAGAGCTCGGAACTGGGAGTACATCAATCTAGTACGAGTTCACGAGTGGGAAGTCACAGGTTTGACTGCCACTCCAGTGCACTCTCATGGGTATAAGGTTGGAAAAACATGTTAACGGGTTGCCTGGAACGCGGCATTACATTCAGCTGTTTTAAGGCAATTATTTGCTCAAGAATAACATTTACATATGTAATTTTGATTTAAGAGATACAATTTTTAACTACAGGGGGACTTAAATACTTTAGCTCATCGAGTCCCATTGCATTGCATTGGCTGTGGGGTTGAAGAGGACAGCCACACTCAATCACAGTGTCATCAAACTACACCTTTGTTTTTTTGAATATGTGCCCTCTAGCAGTGGAAATTACATACTGTGCCTTTAATTAGTAGATATTTGTTTTGTTTGTTTAATTCAATATGCCCCATCCAGCTTTTCAAAACTAATATTTAAGGAGAGAGGGGTCTAATGTGCTAGAGCAGTGGTTCTCAATCCTGGTCCTGGGGGACCCCTGCTCTGCACATTTTGCATGTCTCCCTTATTTAACACACCTGATTGAGATCATCAGCTCATTAGGAGAGAGATCCATGAACTGAACTAACAAGCTGAAGATCTCAATCAGGTGTGTTAAATAAGAGAGACATGCAAAATGTGCAGAGCAAGGGTCCTCCAGGACCAGGATTGAGAACCACTGTGCTAGAACACAGAAAGGATAAGGCTTGATATAATATGAATTATTTTAAATAGTAGTCAGCATTGTAGGTTTTCATACAATCCTTGCTGAAAAAAACAACCGAAACCAGCCTAAGCTGGTCAGGCTGGAGATCAGCTGACTAACCAGCTAAAACCAGCTGAACGCCAGTTTGGCCAGGCTGGGAGACCAGCTTAAACCAGCCAAGACCAGCCATCCTGTATATGCTGGTTTGGGCTGATTTTCCCCCCCTAAGCAGCTTCAGTTCACAAACAATTTACACTTTTCATAACATAAAAATGATTTTCATTTGCAGTAAACAATACTGAGATTTGACATTACTCACTTTCTTTCTAGGCAATTTCTCTACATTTTAATCAATTCTTCTGTACTCACTTCCTGTTCTTGGCTCACTTTGAGTCAGACCAAGCGAGTCATTAACTGGAATCTTGCTTTGACCGGAACATTAAATCAGTGAGTTGTTGACTCAAAAACAGCTTTAGGCTGCATCCGAAATTGCCTACTCTCAGAGTAGGTACTTCTTTTGAATAAGTACTTACTTTGCAACTGTCAAAAAAGTATGTTCTACTACATGGTATGAAAGTGATTTGGATTGAATCTGTGATAATCAAAAAGAACTGATTACTTTGTTTAATTGCTTTATGCATATTATTATGCTATTTTTTGCATTTTGGTGCAGATCTCAGTTTGTTTGTTTTTAATGAAATGTAGTGGAGTAAGAAAATTTGTTTTGGAATAAGTTCTGATGAAGTAAAAGATCACTAAAATTGTAGAGATACCTAAAAATGTATTTTAATAAATGTATCAGAAGGATACTAAGTTGCTTTTAAACTTAGCTCCTTTTGTTGTTGACAGTGTGCTGGCTCATGCTTTCAGTGCTTGATGACAATGGTTTAGACTTGCAGAGTCCTTGCCACTGTCTATAGCCATATTGATGTGGCTTCTGAGTGTGGGTTTGCATTTCAATGACATGTAGTGTCTTGCGGTTGACTCTAATAATGGGCGGTACACTCTCTGTGATCAGTAGCACATGGCAGCACTTTGAACTAATCACAAATTCATCATAATTTGTAGTTGCCCTGACGGGCAGAGCATGTAGTGGTTTGTGGTTTGCTATGGTTAATTCCCAGACAGTTTGCCAGAAGGATGTGATGGGGTGGCTGTGCTAGCATCAGCTGTGCTTTCTGAGGATCTGTATTTCAGGATATGTATTTAGTTGTTAAGACTTGAATAGTGGTTTTAGTTTATTATGCACACTGTTGCAATGTCATTGTATTTCTAATAAATACATTTTGATTAAGTGCCTGTAGAAGCAGATTGCTGGTGTGGGTGGGAAAAGCATTTAAACGTGTGCATATACAAACAACAATATGTGTATATTATGTGCAGAGCCAAAATATATTATATTGAGAACTCAATATAACTATTTTATAGGTTTGTCTTTATTTCCTCCTGTAAGTGTGTTGTTTCCAACTGTTTTGGAATATTTATTGTAAAAATTTTCATACAAATACATTTGAATTTATTTTAAAATGTTTACATGTCTAACATTACTGTAACAGTGACAAGAAAAGGATAAATTGTGAACTTATTACAATGTAAATACTTACCCTACTTTTCAGGTAATATCTCTTCTGTTGGCTTACAATGACAATATAATCACCAGTTGTTTAAGGGTGCTGCCTTTCAGTTTAGCAAGGAGGAACTAATATCTCTGTTGTCTTTGGCATTCAAAAGTTGGAGAAGTCCTGTTTTATGATACCACTGTGTGTCAGTGTTTCCACTTCTGCCGCACTTAAATGTTGAACGAGACGTCTGTACGTTCCCAACATTGCAGTTTAGAATTTAAACGGCAGATGGCGGTAAATGATCATTTTATAACCGGATCTCGTGTTTTCGCTTGGATGGAACGATTGTTTATATCTAAGCGTTACTTACCCGTTTCTTATTCTAAATATAGTCAATTCTACAACTGTTGCAAACCCTATTAGGGCAATAGGCTACCAAAATTTCAGAAATTATAAACAAAAATGACTGTCAAAACTTGAATATGTTTGTTTTACTTTTGCTTTCAACAAGTCATGAACAACTAGTGAGAGCTATTATTATCCTTTTCACATTGCACTTATTCTCAGTTTTTTTTTTATCTCCTGAAATGTAGTATTGCAATACTGTGGGTGTGTTGTAATAATTTGCATTGGATAAATATCTGCTTAATTAATAAACAAATGTTGACAATCTTGTTTACCAATCATCTTAATGTTATAAAATCTAAATAACAGTCATGACATGATCTGTTTGAAGAGGTTTTACTATTTGGTGGGATTTTGGTATGTCATCATTTTTGTTAATTTGTTCACTTATGTCGGAATTTAATTTATTTAATTACTTTAATGCATGTGAGATATTTCTTACTATTAAAACAAAGTTTTTAGTATTTTATAACTGTCTAAGATTGTGTATTTTGAAGAAACTGTCATTTCTGTAGGCCTATCCCGTTTGCTAATTCTGTATGATCTTCTGTGATTATTGGTATTACCATCTTTCAACACTTCAGAACTACGGTATCTGGGTATCATACGGTATCATAGTTTATGGCTTATTTTAATGTATTTGTACAATGTAATGCATTTTTTAATCCTTTACAAATCATTGAGCTCTGAAAACTATGATAAAAATAATGGCCAAATGTAGTACTGTTAAATTGACCTCAAATGTTCTTATATAATTTTGAACAAGCGATATCATTATTTATTAACACCTATATCCATGTCTGTCACTAAATCCGATTTGATCTTTTTTCCCACTTTACCTGTTTTCTTCTTTATAATAAATGGTTATAACAATAGTTGATCTTATTGTATTTTGTCTGTATTTCCCTCTTCCCATTCACAGCTTTGATAACCCTGTTTTGATAGTCTCTGTCTATTTGCCGTGGGATCTTGATATGTGCCATTCAAATGTGCTCTCACCCATGTCATTTCCTCTTTGGGCCATCTATCACAACAGGTTGCACAAGTGCCTTTTCACTGGTCAGCTGTCCCTGTTGCTAATGCAAATTGTATTTGCATGAAAACTCATTGCCTCGTGGGCCCTTCCTGCCCCTGGGAACTAAGACCGCTGCTGCTGCTGCACATATCGACAATCAGATTGAACCCCTGCATCAAAATGACAATATTACTGCCTCTATGAATTGATCTTGTGTAACCGATAGCCCATCAATTATCCTAGCTAGGTCATATTTCCATACTCGCACAATCAATTAAAGAAAGTGATGACAGATTTTGACACAGGAGCTGGAGGAGCTCCAATGCTCATCTGTTTCCCAAACATGCAAACTTAATGGTGGCTGCTGACATACAGAGCAAATGAATTCAACAAGCCTTATAATTATTCACATACCCAAAGCAGACATACCTCTATTAGCGTCGAACATCAAAACAGCACACTACAAACAAAACATTAATTTGCCTGGGTACCGACTTCAGTTTGACAGTGTTAGCAGTATGGGAAGATTTAATTTTATCCTGAGAGGAGTGCCAGTTCACTTCAGACCATTTGCACTTTTGTGTGTTTACTTTTGGTCTATGTAAGGTTAAATGCAACTCCATGGAAAAATCTGTCCCTGCAGGCATCTGGGCATAACAGAAATTGTGATAAAACACTGCAAAATAACATAGTCAAATGCAATAGAATGATAATGGTGTGAGGCGCAGCGTTTGGCAGATAAGATAAAGAGCTACAGTCTGGACAAATATCTGCCTATAAAAGCAAGCTTTAGTGATTTCAGATAAACCTGACGTCAGTGGAGTAGAGCTTGTATCGAGGAGGTAACATGGAAGAACTTACAAAGCACACGCACTCTAGCCAAAACATTAAACTCCTTTTTTTTCTCTGTCTCTCCTTTTACCCTCTTAGTTTATGAGTCAGTGCCATGTAATCCCATGGGTGGTGCAGTGTGTGCAATGTGTGTTGCTGTGCAGACATTTATGAAAACTTTATTATGGCTTATAAAGCTGAGAAAAACAGCAGTATTGGCAGACGAAGACAGTCTTTCTCTTATGTTATCACAGACAGTTTGTGCTAATATGCAGCCAGAATGGGAAGAGTGTATATTGTATTCTCTTGGCCTTTTCAAATATGACTTAAAAGTTTAAACTTTGGAGTCCAAATGGAGAAATATTACTGTAAATATCTGCAAATGATGGTTTCAAGTATACAATACCTTGCAAAAGTATGTAGACACTTCTCATTTCACTGAATTACAGATTCAGCAATTCTGCATCTGCTCCCTCTGATATTTCAAAGCTCTTTCAAATCAACTTTATTTTTAATGTTTACATTGCACACAAGACTTTGAATTCTTATACATTTTTTATTAGCTATCTTTTTCATTTTTGTCTACTTTTATAAGTATACTCACTATAGGCGAGGGTGAACCAACTCCAGGGTAATGCTAAAAGTAGCCTAGTGTAATTAATCTATTAACAGCACACACCATAAACCAGTCTTTTAAAAAAGCAGATATGGGAATCATAAGACATTTTTAATCTGACTGGATTTGTATTTAACTTGATTTTAATTGATTAAAAGCATTGTAAGTTACTAATTATAACCCTTTCAATTTAACGGTTATTTAAAGACAACAAAAAGCGTTTACATTATCGAAGCACAGTATGACTGACTTCATTCTAACGTGAGTTTAAGCAAAAAAAAAAAAAAAAAAAATGTAAATTTAAGAGAATAGCAGAGTGTACACCAGAACTATAACGATAACGATACAGGGGAACGATATTGTTGGGATCACTTTCAGAACGATTTTTTTTTTTTTTTTTTTTTTTTTTTTTTACAGCTGAAGAGCAATAAAACACTGACAGCTCATCGGACTTTATTCAAATTTGAAGGACTTGCGCATTTGAAATAGCAGGCAACATTGCAGAGAAGCAAAAAGACATTGCACAGCAAACAGAGTAACATAAAATTACCTCAGGAATACAGCGCTAGTTTGGACAACATTGTCTTGCCTCCTTTGAAGCTGCAGTAGAAAAGAGTACGTATTGTTTTTATTCCACTATATTGACTACATTAGAGATCAGATAGTTTACTAGATTTACTGTGTAGATGCGCTCGAAACGTGCGTGCTGATGACTGGTCGTGTAAATGCAACAAAAAAACAGACAGTTAAAGGTTGTATCAGCGATTTCTAGCCTAAAACATAAAGTGTCAATTTCAGCTGACCTTTCTTCACGATCCGCTCGCTGCCTGCCCCATAAATTGTCTGTGAAAAAACCGCGTCTCTCTGGTCAGCCTAGGGTCCGAGATATGCCAAAAAAACAATCGGCACTACCAACCTTTCCACAGATAAACAAACAGTGTTCCAACCAATCAGCGTCAGGGGTTTGGTGTTGTGGACTTTCGCTCCGCCTCCCTCACATCCCTGCACCAGTAGGAAAGTCCACAACACCAAACCCCTGACGCTGATTGGTTGGAACACTGTTTGTTTATCTGTGGAATAGTTGATAGCGCCGATTGTTTTTTTTTTTTGCCATATCTCGGACCCTAGGCTGACCAGAGAGACGCGGTTTTTATCACAGACAATTTATGGGGCAGGCAGCGAGCGGATCGTGAAGAAAGGTCAGCTGAAATTGACACTTTATGTTTTAGGCTAGAAATCGCTGATACAACCTTTAATGGTTCACTGGTGTGGACGCAAATATAGTTATAGTTGTATTTATAGTTACCGTTCTTGGTGTGAACCGGCCTTAAGAATCAGTAAAGCTATCTATATACTGTTTGATGAATGATTCTCTAACTTATATCATACATACATCTGCACTTTAAAGTATTTTAATTGTTGTTTATGACGAGAGAATTTGCGAGAGTGCTGAATTTAGCACTGATCAAAATTCTGGCATTTCAGTGATGACTCATCTGAACGCTTCTGATTGGCTGCTGCATTCATAAACTCAATGGAGTTGTGTGTGATTGGTTATAATGCACAACGCTGTAAAAAAAACAGTACAAAGAATTATGGTGCAACATGAACAGATTTTAAATTTAATGCTGCAATCAGCACTTTTCATTTATTTTATTTTTTTTAAATATAAATGTTAATATTCTTGTTAATTTAATCATCTTGATAATTTTGTAATATTCATAAAATCAATAAAAACAGAATTTACTAAAAGCTACTTAACCAATTTTAAACTATTATCTGTTTTAAGTGTTTTCACGCATAAGACTTAGAATCCTGGCTATCTATCTATTTTGGTCACATATCTGACTTCTCTGAAATATTTTCCCTGGGTCATTTTTATGCTTTTTTATTTTTTGAGAAATATTTTTTTGGGGGAACACACTCTATGCAGGCCAGGGTTATGTAGTTGTCTCAGTATGGCTGATAGGTGTATTTCTTTCTTTCTGTAGTTTAAACTGTAGAGCATGGTGCTAGCAACATCAAGGCAATGGGTTTGATTCCCAGTGAAAACAAGCACTGATCAAATGTGTACCTTAAATCTAAATTTAACTATACTTTGTTCTCAGCTACTTAACCATCTAACCGCTTGTGTTTGTATACAGTCTTTTTTTTTCTAATAGATGTGTTTTGGTTCAACTACCTTGGGATGGTAACTTTCTGGAATTGAGCAAATAAGGCCCACTGAATTTACAAACATTCTGGTTTTGTACTCTTTTCCTGATTACCTCTTCTGAATGACCTCAAGTCTGTTCTGCACAGCTACATTTCCACAGGTGAACAAAGAGCTTTTAATTGTTAAGGTTTTTATCTAAAGAGTGTTGTTTTATTGATTCACACAGGACAGCTTCAAGGCTAATTATGTCCAATATGGCAATATTTGTCACCTGATATTTTTCAACAAATGGTGTGAATACTAACGTAAACATAGTTTTACGTCTTTTTGTCACTTTTTTTCAGATTTTTAAAATTATTATTAAACCTGTTTCATGCCACCATATGTAAATAAAGCTTTTGAATATTTCACAGTCTTCAGTTTTCTTCCTTCAGTTTCATACTATACAGCTGACGTCGAGAAATCATTAATATGTAGGTCTGCATTAACATATTCAGCACCTCACTGGCTGTCCTGCAGAGAAAGAGAGAGAGAGGGAGAGAGAGAGAGAGAGAGAGAGAGAGAGAGGAGGAAACGTGAGGCTCGACGGAGAGCTGACCGTGTTTTCTACAGGAAACAAATCAGAGAGAGAGAGAGTGAAAATACTGTTGTAACCGCCGTGTTTCGTCGTGGTTTTGTGAGTGTTTTCCTGGAAGCGGACGCTTGGCGAATCAGGGCAATCTGGAGCCCCGTTTGTTTAGACCCCGTAATCCAAGCTAAAGGTGTTTATTTTGTGTGTTTTTGGAGGTGTGAGGCTCGAGACTCCGCGCAGAATGACCGTTGACTGGCCCGTTCTGCTTATCGTTCGCGGGCATTAGGTAAGAGCACTTATTTACACCGATCATGGCTGAAAGAAAAGCAGGTAGCATAACGTTTCTTTTGGGGCACTCACAACAAAAAGACATGTTGTAGCTTCATTTTACTCCGTTAACTCGCCCACATCATGTCTACATCTGATCAAGCTCAGCGAAATCAACCTAAGTCTTCCGAGAGTCTGATATTGTACTTGTTCTTAGGTTAAAGGAACTATCAACACCTCTGTTTGCTTGCGAAACGAGCACCACGCATTTGCTTCGAGGGTCTTTTGGGTCGAAAGGAGGAGAATAATGGCATCGCTGGCCGTCCGGATGCTTATGCTGGGATTGTGGGGTTGTGCTGCTGCTGCTGCGGGAGAGGGACAGTCCACTCCGGCCACATGCTCTCCGCTGTGCCGCTGCGATGAGGACGGAGGAGCGGACTGCTCTGGACGAGGACTGACCACGGTTCCCACCGGCCTCAGCGCTTTCACTTATTACCTGTAAGTCACCACAGTAACGTTTAACTATCAAGTGCATGCTGGAAACAAGTGCATACCGTGTGTATGACGCTAGAAATGTATGGTTCCATTTTCAAAACTGTCTTTGCAATGTGTTACACATGTTACACTTTTCCCTAACGAATTACTGCAGAAACACCCTGTAGCAATCCCCCAAAATTATGACTCATGTAGTTTATGCAGTTACGTAAACTTAGAATAACTTGTCTAAAACAAGTCTAAAGTTGTTTTCAGACCTCAAATAAGTATCACTGATCATGTAATATTAAATCATGATAAACTGTTATGGGACTCAGAAACACAACTGCATATGCTCAGTTTTATTCACAGCATAGCAGAGAGAAAAAATGTAACCAAATGTTAAAAATTAGAAGTGAAAAACCCATAGTGTGGAGAATGATCATTACGTTTAACGTAGGACTGGAAGTTGTTTTCAGGCTGAAATTCATTGGAGAGAGATTTTTCGCTTTGCCGCTCAAAGTCCATCTTGGGCCGCTTTTGGGTACTTTGTGTGAGTGTAACAGACTAAATGCTGTATGACCCAAACTGGTAATATAGAGAGGGCTGCTCATCCATTATTAAATACAGCCAGCCTTTAAAACCTCACCGGCCTGCTTTTAAACCCACGCAGCATAAAAAGGTAGATATTGTGCCAGTTATTTATATTGTGAGGTGAGCTGGGGTCCTTTCTATGAATAGTGCTTTCCATAAATGTCTTTCTCAGCAGTCCGCTGCTGATTTTTACTGGGCATAACAGACACTAATGTTATATCTTATAGTAATGTTACATTTTCTTCATTTTTAATTAACCTTATGGATTCGCTGATAATCTAGGAGCCCTCTTACATTAAAAGACAAAAGTAATTAAGCTTAAAGTGTGTCTAAATATGTGACCCTGGACCACAAACCAGTCATAAGGGTCAAATTTTTGAAATGATATATCATCTGAAAGCTGAATAGGCTTTCCATTGATGTGGGGTTTGTTAGGATAGGACAATATTTGGCTGAGATACAACTATTTGAAAATGTGGAATCTGCAAAAAAATCTAAATATTGAGAAAATCACCTTTAAAGTTGTCCAAATGAAGTTCTTAGTAATGCATAGTACCAATCGAAAATTAAGTTTTGACATATTTACAGTAGGAAATTTACAAATATCTTCATGGAACATGATCTTTACTTAATATCCTAATGATTTTTGGCATAAAAGAAAAAATGATAGTTTTTTAATAATAAATGTATTGTTGGCTATTGTTACAAATATACCTGTTCTATATAAGACTGGTTTTGTGGTTCAGGGTGTCATATACTGTCAAAGAGTAACTTTTACCATTCTGACTAAAGGACAATAGTTATACGCTAACTATACTAGCATCCACACAAATGCACGATAACATTCTTTTTGTTAGTGTGAGCATGAGCTGCCGTTATGCCATCTGCCACGATAAATGCTCTAACTCTTTGAGGTCAGGTGTATTCTGATCGGCTGTCAGTGTTTTAAGTGTTCATCATCATGTTCTGAAATGGATTTCAGTGGTGTTGTTTTTCTGTGTCGTTATTATTACAGCTGGGGTGTTGACTTCCCTATTCTTATAGAATTAAAATGATAATTAAAACTTCTTGATATGAACAGGCCCTAATTCTTGATGCTGACTCCTATGGTCTGAATCAGTGGAGCACTCGCATCAGCTGTGCACGTCTCGCTGGTTGACTTTGAGAACTTTTTACCCCTCAAGTTTTTCCATCTGTCTTAATACAGAAAGACTGGTTTATTGTTGGGCTGAGCCAGAGCCCGCTGTCTGTGGCACGTGTGAATCACATCCCTCACCTCATTACACTTTACCAGCATTTATTGTGTTTTGTGATTAAGTGTGGTACTTTTCTGCCAAAGTGTTTAGAAGTGCGTCTGGAGGCAAGTGTTTATTCTGCAGCTCTCTCTCCTCGGAGCCCATGCGTTTTGAAAACAGCTTGACCGGGCTCTCGAAATATCTCTGCCAAGCTGCAGCGTGTAACCCAACGCCAAGCTAAGTCCAGTCTGGAGAAGCGATAAAGCCAGAAATAAAGCCACAGAGTTAACACTAGTGGCAGCAGTGACCATCTTGGATATCAGTGAATTATATGCAAATGGGGGGCTGCATGCATAGGCATCAGGAGGATGCTAACACCCTCGCTTGGTTTTTTTTTTTTTTTGCTAGACAGCTTCATCATCATAAAAATGATATTGACCAGTATGAAAAAAAATATCAGCAGGTCATAAAGAGTTGGCATGAAATTAGTATTATTTTTTTTATAGGTAAATATAGAAAAAAGATCTGTTGCTACATCTTCTTAAATGCAATTTAATAAAATAAAGACTATTAAAATATGGTATGACACTTTCTTTTATTTTAAACAGATTCTGGTTTTGTTTTAGCGTGGTCCTGTTTTTGCAACAAACAAAAAAACGCACATTAATGATCAATCCACAAGTGATCCTGAGCAGATGACGGGACATCTGTCAGTCAGTCTGTGCGGTAATAGTCATGAGCTGTGAAATGCGCTGCCACCGTCGTCCTAGCCGCATTGCTGCATCCGGCTGCGACGGCCTGCTGCACGCTTAACTGCATTTCTGGTATTTATTTATGTAATTGATAATAGTAGGGCAGTTCTCTCTGCCCGTCCTCTGGGTTGCCTTCAGCTGTCGCCACACTGTCTCTCCCCGCAGAGAAGAACAGAACTGGAGAATTAGCGAGAGAAAGGACAATAGAGGGAGGGAGTTGGAGTTTCAAAACTGGTAAAGTGACAAAGAAAAATATTTTGAAGTATTAGCATTCGAGAAAAGGCAAGGGAGGGAAACGTGTAAAAGTGTGAAAGAAAGAGAGTAGGCACAGTCTGGTTGATCATTATTTTCCTAGTCCAGATAGCAGCCCTCAGTCTTGTAGGGTTAATATAGTTTGCTCACTTCAACAGGTTGTTGCGCAATGCTTCAGGTTAATCATACTCTGTTTAGGCGGAGTAACAGAGCAGGGCAGGTGAGAGACTTAGCACCGGCTTAAGAAACAAATATGCACTGTAGTATCGCTCCACACCAGGGAAACTTTGACCTTGACTGTGCTGTATGAGCGGATGTAACTATATACTTAAGTCCCAATGCAAGTGGTTCATAGCTTATTACACTCGGCTTTCGATCAAATGGCCTTCATAATGTTTTAACAAGCACCTCATAAACATTTGTCTGTTATGTTGTATGGGGGAGGGGGAGAAGTATGTAACTGATGTTTTTGGAAAAGTATCACCTGAATGTATTTTAGAATTTTATCTTGTAATATCCTTACACGCTTAAAAATAAAGGTTCTTTATTGGTATTCCTTGAGGAACTTTTAACATCCGTCGAAGTTTTTCATTCCATTATCATTAAAATGCTCTTTTAAGAACTAAAAGGTTTCATGGACGTTAAATGTTTTTAATGGAATTATCAATGCCAATTAGGAACCTTTATTTTTAGGGGTGTGAATGTCTTATATAGTTGTTTTTGCTAGTTGTTTGACGTGCTTACTTTATTGGCATAAAGATACAGTAGCTTTGTTACTGACAATTTCTTTTTTTTTTTTAAGAAGTTTTAATTACTCCAGTCTTCAGTGTCACATGATTCTTCAGAAATCATTCTAATATGCTGATTTGCTGTTCAAGAAACGTACATTATTATTATTATTATTATTATTATTATTATTATTATTATCAATATTTAAATTGTTGAGTACATTTTTTCGGGGTTCTTTGATGAATAGAAAGATCCAAAGATCAGCATTTATCTGAAATAAAAAAGCTTTAACATTATACACTATACCATTCAAAATCTTGAAGTCCGTTTTATTATTTATTTTTTTTTTTTAAAGAAATTATAGAAATTAATACTTTTATTTGACAAGAATGCTTTAAATTGCCCGAAAGTGATGACATAGACATTTATAATGTTACAAAAGATTTCTATTTCATGATGTATGGTTTGTTAGGATAGGACAATATTTGGTTGAGATACATCTATTTGAAATCAGAAATCTGAGGATGCAAAAAAATCAAAAAGACTGAGAAAATCACCTTTAAAGTTGTCCAAATTAGGTTCTTAACAATGCATATTACAAATCAAAAATTACATTTTGATATGTTTACAGTAGGAATTTTACAAAAAATCTTCATGGAACATGAACTTTACTTAATTTCTTAATGATTTTTGGCATAAAAGAAAAATCAATAATTTTGACCCATACAATGTATTTTTGGCTATTGCTACAAATATACCCCAGCGACTTAAGACTGGTTTTGTGATCCAGGGTCACATATATGCTGTTCTTTTGAACTTTCTATTTATCAAAGCAACCTGAAAAAAATCTACTCAGCTGTTTTCAACGTAATATATGTACTTTGTTTTAATTGCTAAATTAAGAAATATTGATGACAAAAGCATTTAATTGTCTATTTAATTGAAATCATGAAATCATGAAAACGGACACAATTTAACAGCAATTTATTAATGTTAAATGTAAAATGTTTAAAGACTTATGAAATACATTTTTCCCCTTAAATTCAGTTTTATTTTTTACCAAATTCTGTGTTTTTCATAAATTTTTTGTGTACCATTTTAATGGTTTCATAAAATTTTAATGATTAAAAACATCTCTAATTAATTGATTTTAATAAAAAATGATTTATTATTATTTATTTTAAAAAAATCAGAAGTACTGTGTTGTATATTTATATTTTTCTAGTAAATGATTTTTCAGGTAAATATTTCTTAAAAATAATGTTTTAATAATAATTTTATTATTAGTAGTAGTACTATCATTACATTAAGTAATATATTTCTGTCACAGTTTCTTCAAGTTAAGCCAAACTTTTATTTAGACAGGTTGATGGGAAGACCTTTAAGTTCCTGTTTGTATATGATATGACGATCAGTATGTGTGTAGTAAACAAAACAGTAATAATATTCAATGTTTTTTGAGCAGCAAATCAGAATATTACAATGATTTCTGAAGGATCATGTGACTGGAGTAATGATGCTAAAAATTCATTTTAGAAATCACAGGAATAAATTACATTTTAAAGTATATTCAAATAGAACACAGTTATTTTAAATAGTAAAAATCTTTTGTACTGTTTTTGCAGTACTTTGGATCAAATAAATGCAGGCTTGGTGAGCAGAAGAGACTTAAAAAAACATTAAAATTGTACTGTTCAAAAACTTTCGACTGGTAGTGTGTGTATATATATTAAAATATTTTCTAGCCTTTTCACTTCCTCCCTTACACGTCTTGTTCTTATCCAGTAAGTTTAAAGAATGCTTTTTTTTTTACGATTCAATGGCACGTCCTTCATAGTCCAGCGCGTGACTGCTTTACTTTTGGCCTTTTGCTACTTTTCAGTCTACCTTGCCTATTTTTTGGTGTCCCCTCACTGGCTGAAAGAATTTCCCTTGTGTATATGTGTGTGTGCACTGGCTTAGTGCAGTGGGGATATCCCCCCTTAACCGTCTGTCCACACGCCATTAGCCCACTCTTGTCTCAGCCTCAGTAAAGCCCTTCAGCATTGAGGAGCTGGAATGTGCCTTTGTGTCCCATTAACAAAACAGAGACGCCATGTTCTTTTCCATCTTAAAGGCTGTGGGAAGGGTTGCACGTCTACAAGCTCAGTCAGATGGAACCGGCTGCACCATTTTTCCACACCTTTCCTTGTCTGAATGTATAGAGCGATTAGTGATCGCTTTTTTCACGTTCACCTCTGAAGACAATACCGTTTCTGTGCAGTCAAGAGGTACGTGACAGAAAGTGACTGGTGAGGTAATGCACTTTTAATGGGAGATTTAACGTGAAGTGGAGGATAAAAGTTTGTCAATGCTTTTTTTTTTTGAGAGAGCACCACCAGAGAAAGTGACACTGTTTCCTTGAATCAATGCAATGCAATGCTTCACCTGAAGATGGTTTGTGTGCCTCAGTGCCGCACAAATGATTTACAGCTCTGATGTTACGAGGTGTATTGGGATAGTTCAGGATAAAGGTTGTTTTATGTACATGAACACAGGCAGCCTTCAGTCATACCTGCACACACACATACACACAGGTCATGAGAAGAGCTCTGGAGGAGAAGAGGGCCCTCTGTGTTCAGCATTCTGGCAAAGACTCTCTCAGCCGTTAAAGGTGAAGCCTCATGAATGTCTGTGACCGCAATTTTTCAAGAACAACATTGCATATCCAGTTCGAGTACCAAGCATTGAACTTACTACAAAAAAATCTAGGGTTAAGAACCAAGTTACAAGTGTAAAGAACCATTCACAGCTGTCAAACGTACCAAAATACTATGACAGAGTCTTGTAATACTTGTTACTTGTTACTACTACTCTTGTCAACCCGTTCTCGTGAATGATTTTAGTTTTTTTAGTGAATCAAAATATAATTTACAGTTAAACCTAAATCAGTTTATTTACTGACTGGTTGTTCATGTGACATTGTGTAGATAATGATGTCCATTATACAGTTTGTCTGTAGACATTTATAAATATTAATGAATGAAATATTATTGCATTTTTGTTTTGTTAGGTATGGCTTATGGCAAAATATTGGATTGAACTAAATCTGCCGGTAAAAAGGTGTTAAACACACCCTGTATAATAATTGTTTGGTAACACTTTAGATTAGGGAACACTTAGTCACTATTAACTCTTTGCTTGTTAGCATGCATATTGGCTTTTTATTAATACTTATTTATTCGTACAAAGCACATATTAATGCCTTATTCTGCTTCACTATATTTTAGATTCCTTAACCCTACCCCATACCTAAACATAACTATTACAACTACCTTACTCACTATCAATAAGCAGCAAATTTAGTTTACTAAAGGAAATATAGTGAATATGTTTTGAATATGAATATAGCAATTTTCTTATTGAATCATCTCGTAATTTGGCAATGGAGTCACTTTTTTTTATTCACTATGAAATCCTTTTTTTTTTTTTTTTTTTTTTTTTTTTTTTCAAATTCATTTTTTTCCGTTTTAGTTTTTCTGGATTCCGTTTTTTTCTGTTTCAATTTTGCTAGACTCTTTTTGTAATTGTTAAATTAGGAAATATTGATGAAAAAGCATGTCTATTTAATTGAAATCACAAAATCATGAAAACGGACAAAATTTAACTGCAATTTATTAAAAGTTTAACAAAAATAAAAAATTTAAAGCCCTATGAAATACATTTTTTCCCTCAAATTCAGTTTTAATTTGACCAAATTCTGTTTTTCATAATTTTTTTGGTATAACATTTTAATGGTTTTATTAAATTTTAATAATTAAAAACATCACTAATTAATTGACTTTATTAAAAAATGTTTTTTTTTTTTTTTTTTTTTTTTTTTTTTTCAGAAATACTGTGTTGTATATTTATATTTTTCTGGTAAATGATTTTTCAGGTCAATATTTCTTAAAAAAATGTTTTAAGAATAACTTTATTAGTAGTAGTAGTACTATCATTACATTAAGTAATGTATTTCTGTCACTGTTTCTTCAAGTTAAGCCAAACTTTTATTTATACAGGTTGCTGGGAAGACCTTTAAGTTTCTTTTTGTATATGATATGATGATCAGTTAGGGCTGGGGGTAAACGATTATTTTTAAGACGATTATTCGGGCGATTATTTTATCGAATAGTCGACTATTCTAATGACTAATTAGATGATTTATCTTTTTTTTTTTTTTTTTACATAGTTAGCAGTTTCCTCCTAAAAGATGCTCCCAAATGGAAGTCGTGCTGGTGTGGTATGCTAGCTCCATCTTGCAAAGACTGCATATAACTATACCCTTACGTTTCTGGCTGTGTTTAAAATATTCCCACACCTTTGAGGTAGGATGGCGAGTTGTTTTCTGATGACAGGGCTTGACATTAAGCTTTGACATGTGCTTGTCCTTCGGACAAGTAAATCAGACATTCACTTGTCCGAGTAAAAAAAAAAATTATTGTCCAAGGCAAAAAAGAGCCTTTTTTTGCCGTAAATTAATCTTTTCTGAAGCAATAGTCTCATCACTGCTCTATAAGGTCTTACTTTAATCAGAATATTTGTGATATTTGCCTTAAATTGATTCTAGGACACTTTTTAACTTTATTTTCCTAACCTTACTAAATGTGTCATCATTTACATTAAATTCTGAAATTTTATCAATGCATTCAATTAGAATAACTAGACTCTGTATGGTTACCATTCAGATTAAATCAGTATCAACAAACTCCATCTTTCCACTACACAGGAAAAACCCAGACTGCATCGAAAATGCTATTTAAATGTATTTACTTAGACTGTTTAATGAAGATAAGAGGTTCCAAAAAAATGCATTTACACAGTAAAATTGCAAATACATAAATAATGTTATAAGAATAATGTTGTACTTTTTTTAACATATAAATCTAAAATGTTGAAAAAATGCAATACTTTTAAATATGAAACCGAACCACCAATAGGTGGCAGTAAGTCACTGTCTTAATGAGTGAGTCACGGATTCAACCAGTTCGTTCACTGACTCACCTCATTCATTAAATTAAATGCTAAATCATTCAGTATTGAAACGCCGCTGTGTGTTTCTCAGATTTGCGACTGTTCTGCTGCTTATTTCGTTAACAAAAACAGTCAGTGATGTGTCTAAAAATGTAAGTCAGTTAATATTAAATACTAGTTTATTGAACTACTGTTGTATAAAATCAATGTCACGTTTGCAATCGTAATGTTGCTTACCTATATAATATGTTATACAATATTTATCTTTTTTTTTCTACCGCAGTATGTTTGTTTCTTTGTGTATGCTGTTGCGCCTATTAGTTTTAAAATTTCCGTGATTTAGATGCACGAGCTTGATGCTTGATACTGTCCGTTTTCAGTCACCGTTTACACTGTAAGTAATACAATCAGAATCATTCTCACCAAAGTTTCGGTGCTACGCTAGTTATTGTTTGTTATTGATATATCAGGTTACTTGTCCGGTCGGGCAAGTAAAATTCTCCTTCACTTGCCCATTCACAAAATTCACTTGTCCCGGTCAAGCGGTCAAGCGGACAAGCTTTAATGTCGAGCCCTGTTTCTGATGACATGTATTGCTTGGGAGTGCAGGCTGCTGAACCTGAGAAGTGGACTGAGTTTCGTTATCCATGCTGCTTTGTTTTGGTCACCCACATGCGTCTGGTGAGTGGGCATGATGTGTCGACTACTGGATTTGACGTCAACGTTTTTTTAGAACCGAGTCGTCGACGTCATCGACGCGTCGCTGCAGGCCTACGATCAGTATGTGTGTAGTAAGCAAAACAGTGCATCTGTGCCATTCATTCACACAGAGACATGCAGAACATGCAGAATTCATATTTAAAAAATTGTATTTTTGCATCTTAATATTTACAGATGTGAATAAGTGTACTAATCTTGTTTTGATTTCAAAATTCAGCAAATTTTACGTTATACAGTAAATGTCATTTTTTTAAATGGATTTCGCTATTCTGACCACATTTTCTGCATTGGAGAAATCATAGGGCCCTGTTAGTCTTTAAAAAAAAAGTTAAAAAAAAATAAAAAGTTAATTAGAACTGAAAATGTTAAGTGGAGTTGAAACTGAAGCGGTGGAATTCTTTTGCTTCCCATACCTAGTAACATCTGTCTGTCGCTCTGTGTCTTTCCCTTTTTGGTGCCTTTGGCTTTCTTTCTCTTCCCTGTATTTTGATGAGCATGAACGATGGTTTATGATGATTAGAGAGACACGTAAGAGCTTTTCTCTCACTCAGAAATAGTGGGTGTGGGACAAAGAGAGAGACTGTTAGGCTGCCAGAATTTCTTAAAGCATTGCGAGTGTTTACACATGCAGCACTCAGACCTCAAATCAAGCCTTATTGGCCATGCCCTTGTTCCGTGGATTTCATCCCATGTGGAGAAAATATCCACCAAATGTCCGTTCTGCTGTGAGGAACTGTGAGGGCTGGATTAGTGGACTGACAAGTAGTCCCCAGTAGGAGTCTGGCCGGAGATGAGCTCTAATCCAAGGTTTGCGTTCTCTGGATCTCCAGTGGTTAGACTCCTTGAGAAGTGTCCAGCAGCTGAAGAAGTGCGGATGTCTTCTCTGTCCAGCTCTTCCAGTAAGGAGTGTTTAACATGGCACCTCTCCTCCTCTGCGAACGTTTGAACGTTTGAACGTGTGTGGTCCTACGTGGTGCCACTTGGCTGGCATTTCCTCTCTGCCCGCGTGCGTGACCCCCGCTGACCTCGAGTCGCAGGGTCCATCATCGCTCCACAGCCGCTCACACTTCCTGACCTGGAGATGACCCCCTCGGGTCCCCTGCATCTGTCCACGCGCTGCCCCTGCCAACAATTTGTGTGTGTTTATGAGTGTGAGAGAGACAGAAAAGCAGAACGTGTTGAATTTATTTAAACTGAGCTGATGATACATTATGTCTAGAGGGCAGTAAAATAAACAGTTATTCCCAGTTCATCATTTTCTTCCTCATTTCGAAAACCTCTGCTGTCGTCTTGTCTGTGTGGCATGTCATATTTAAGCCAGTCATGCTTCATTTTGCGTTGCTATTTTTAAGATTTGCAATATTTTGTGTGTGTATGTGTGTGTGTGTGTGTGAGAAAGAGAGAGAGAGAGAGAGAGAGAGAAAGAGTAATGTCAGCACTTTAAAACTTTCAGCAGGCACGTTCACATTGATGACCGTTTGCAGTAACAAAACAACCATTATTTTGCATGAGATTCGAGAAGTCACCATGAAAATCTAACTACACACAGAAAAGATCTCTTTTCACACAAAGCCTAATCAGGCTGCATTGAAATGAAAAAATGAGGGCATAGTTGATATTTCACAGATTTTTTTTTTTGGTAAATTTTTTCCGTTGACCATGCCCAGTCAGTCGCTCTTACTAATTACATTATGAGTATCTGAGAAAAATAAAAACTGTACAATTTTTATTTGATCAAAAAAAAAAAAAAAGGTTTTCTTAATATATATTTAAAAATGTACTTAAACATAATTTATTTGAAATGAAAATGTCTTCACTGTCACTTTAATTTAATGCATGATTAAAGATGAAGGAACGAATGCTAAATGAAAGCATTAATTCCCTTTATTTCCCTATATTTTCAAGGGTAGTGTATATTGGTTACACTTTATGAAACGTTTGTTTTTGTGCATGTATCTTTAAATGCAATTGAGCTGCTGCTCCCCACCCCCTTTTTCATATTAGGGTTGTCCCTTTACAGCTCGTACCTCAGATATTCTCCCAAAAAACATCTGTTTGGTTTTGATTATCATGTCTATCGCACTGAAATTATTAATTTTAAAGCTATATTAGTTTAAACTTCTGATATACGTTTTTTTTTTTTCGAGCGCACACATCCAAAGCATGTGCACAGAAAGCAGCATGTGAGTACTAAACTAAGTTATCTTTCATGTCTTATTGCGCTTAAACTGTCAAATACACACAAGTTTACATGAGTTACAAAAACAGTCAATGTCTGTGAAGGTAAACAGCTGGGAGAGAAATTGCATGTTTATTGTATATTAGATCTGTGTGGCAGCAGCGTAATATACATTAAATAAATCAATAAATTCACTGCTCTCTTGTCTCCTCTGAGGCTGTGGTTCTAAATAGTGTTCTGTGCGTGTCTGTGCAGCCAAAGACTGAACAGTTAGCATGCTTTGCTTGAACTTTTGCCATGGTGTTAAAACTAGTACACTGTTTACCAAAAAAAAAAATAAATTACTGGGTTGTTGTTTTTCACATTTTCTGGGTTGGTAGATGCAGCGGGGGCCTGAATATAGCACTTAAACACTTAAAAAAGTCAGATTTTCATGATATGTCACCTTTATAATCAGCAGTTTATACAAATTCAGATTTAAGGTATTCATAATTCTAATGCGCTGTATACTAGCTAATGATCTGTGCAGAAAGGATGACTCATGAATGTTTATTAAGTTACTTAGCAATTTTCACTTGCAAACACTCACACACAGTAGAGTTGTAAGAGGTTAGACTTAGACTATGTGTAGAGAAGGCAGGACAGAATATGGGGTAGTAAGGTAGTGAAGAGGCCCCTTTGTAATTTATTAAAGTGCTGAATTCTATTCAGAGTCAGTCTGATTCACTATGTTTGGTCTAAACCAGATGAGAGAGTTGCAAGGATGGCTGGACACTCCCTTTCGACTCACTCCATTCACACGCTCGAGTTCATCTCCGTTCTCCTGAAACGAAAGGTTGTGGACGCTTACAGAGTTGGCCGTGTGATTATTTAGAGATCGTTCATGGTCAATAGTGTTGTTGGGATGCAGGCAGGTTGCCTTGGCAGTTAATGGTTTTGTTTAATGTGAGCTTCCTGATGGAGCCTTGAAGAAGGCCATCTGCTGCGTTAGAAACGCCTGTCTCCCATCACATCGTCTTTTTCTAATGGACACCAGACAAATGACAGGATGAGGATCTGAGATCAGTGGAAAGGAATGAAGGGGAAGGATGGAGAGAGAAACAGAGGGAGAGAGATGGGCCGAACGATAAACAGAGGGGTATACTGAGTGAGATGAACTGGGAAAGCACTGAGCCACACACACACACACACACGCATGCACACATTCTGTCTCTTAGTGTCACAACACACACCGACACGCAAATAGGTGAAGCCACAGACAGGTCTGTACACACACTCTTACTGGAAGGTGGGAAGCCTCTCTGGTCTCACTGGAATGTGAAATGGCTTCCCAGAAAACTGGTTTTATTTGGGTTTCGTTCCCATCAAGCTTCCGTCCAGCACAGCTCACCTCTCCAGAGAGAAAGAGAGCGAACGCATGAACCAATTTTTCTGAATGCTGTCAGTGTCGAACCCTTATGGGAGGCAACTTGCATTTAGGTGATGCTGTCAAAGACATCTGGACAGGACTCACTGCCAAACATTAGCAAGCATGTGGAATTTTGACCTTGCTGATATTGTTTTAAAACAACTGTTATTTTAAGCTGTTGAGATATCAGCTGATTAATGTCAGATATTGGCTAATATCCTGATAGCTTATCTTTCTCAAGTGGAAGAATGTTTCCTTCTCACAAGAGTTTTTTTGTTTATTGTTATGCTGTACAAGTACATAGTACAAGTGCATTTAAATGAAGAATTTATTGCGGCAGGCTGACGTATTCTGTTAACTTTCATTTTGATTGTAGATACAATAAACTCATATAATTTAGGTAATTACAAGTTATTATATTTTAATGATAGAAGTGGAAAATTGCAGGATTTACAGTCAGGAAGAGTTTTTAATGCATTATTTTTGTTTTAGAGATAGATAATTCGCATTTGGAGACTATATTAAAGAAATGGGTCACCCGAAAATTCTATCATCATTTACCTCCTTCATCCAATTCCAAAAGCTTATTTTCTTCTGGAGATGGACATATAAAAATTAGATGTTTATTATCATTGTTTATTTAGTGCTCAAGTAACATTTCTAATTGTTATCATTGTTGCAATTTTTTTCAGTATTCTGAAAGAATCCTTTGATTCTTTTAGGATCCTTGCCAAATAGAAATTTATCACTGATTTATTATTAATTAACACAAATTCATGAGATTATCACTCATTTATTGATATTTAAATTCAGTACCATTGAATATGTGACAGCATGATTGAGATTTGAGTGCTATATGAGCACACACCACACTTGTAGCCGTAAGTAATCACAGTGTGCAAATATACAGCTATATTGCACGCCTACGAGTGTGATATTGCAGTGTGTAAATGCATAAGAAACAATAATGGAGTGTCATTAAAATCCCTCTTTCGTGCAGAACTACTTCCTTCCGCCACAAATTCAAATCTCAGTTTGACCGTTAAACAGCTGAGCCCAAGCCTCAAGAACTAGTAATGAAGGAACGTTGAGTTGCTTCATTAAAAGCGTATTGTATTACTGTATTTTAAAAAACTGTATTATGTAGAGTTTTATGAGAGAGAGATGGACTGAGTGGGTGTAATCACCTGCATCTAATAATTCATTCTTCAGCTCAATCTCATATTTACAATAAAACATTAGTTTGAATGTCCACTGAGGAAAGGATATATTTGTTGTACTATCCTTTTAATTATTAGGGTTCGATTTCGGATGACAGCGCTGCTCAGTGCATTTGTTGGCTGTGTCTTACAATGTGTTGCTGATGTAAAAATAACTCTCAGTCTCTTTTAATATGAAAGCCTTTACCTCTGACTCACTCATAAAAACAATCTCTTGTTGCCATTTACTGGCGGAATAATGTAACCAGTCACCATCACTAAACACACCATTTCCCAATACTAAATACGATAATTAAATACTACTATTTATATAAAATATTATTTATTGAATAATAAAATGTAATAAACAGCAACAGCTATCATAAAAGTTGCTAGACAATTCAGTCAAAAGTACAAAGGCAGCGCTCTCATATACAGCATTAAATTTACATAAAATAAAGTGAATAGATTTTGCCCTCAGCCAAAACTATTTGCTCTAGAGCAAATAATAGTTTAATGAGACAAAAAACTGCCCATTAGATTTACCCCAAACAATTACATTTAACCACTATAGAGACATCAGAGCCAGCTGTAAATTTCAGAAGATCTGGCCGAGGTAAGGCTGTTATCGAAGGGTTCATGAGTGCTGAAGGGCGCTGTCACCCTGGAGCTCACATCTCCAAAAACACAAGTGTTTTTTAAACATTTTCAAACAGATGTTGTCTTTATTAACAATCCGCATATATGAGGTGTAAACGAGTACATTCTTCTTATAAAACTACATTCAGTGACACAAAAACAGTATTATTTTTTAAATTATAGTGGATTTTGGTGTCCACCAGAGTTCTTTATCACTAGAATATTGCACTCCTCTCAGCAAATCAGATTCAAGGAGCAGAAGGAACTGTTGTATAAAGAATAATACATAGCTATTAGTTCTATACTGTTCTGCTACATGACTTTAGAGGACTTGTGGTACTTTGTTGTAGGGTTGGGTATCAAGAACCAGTTCCATTTTAGACTTTTAATGTGATTTCTAAACTATTTAAGTGCTGGAAAGAAAAGAACTTGCACACTGTTTGCATGCAGCACACACATCTGAAGCGTGAACAGTGGTTTCTCGGGTTCCCGACCTGTGTCCATTCTCGAACAGCTCTGGCATTTCCACTGCAGAAAAGGTTGTTCCGGGCTGCAACTGACTTCTCTTTCACATTTATAGACCAGTATGCACGAAATACGTCAGTATATCATCATAAACACAGTCATTTTTTGTCTTAAGTGATCATAAGCAGAAGGTATGAAAAGGTATTTGAAAGGTAAGAAAACACATGTGTAACAGTATTTTTAGATCTGTTCGGTGTTAAAGACAGCCGTCTAATAAACGTGCCGCCTGTCATTAACATCAAAGAACAAAAGAAAATCTTTAACTGACTGAATATCTTTAGTAAATTTAATGAGGATTAACCAATAATTTATTTATGAAAGGAAAACTATGCAAAGTTTTTAAACTTTTGATTTCAATTTCTGTACCTGACATTTGTTCAGTCTTGTTTATTTATGCTATTGCTGATTGATTTGTTTGTTCCTATTTTATTGCTTGTCTTTAACAATTTAATGTTTGAAATTTATATTAGTCTATTTGTTTTTCCGTGGTATTTTTTTTTGGTAAAACCATAGGCAAAAGACAGAATAAATATGTTTGACATCTAAATGTTTGACTTAAAACTTTTTAATGGATTTTTTTTATCTTATTGGAATCGGAATTTGAAATCGATAAGAATCAGAATCGATAAGCAGAATCAAAACTGGAATTCTAACGATACCCAACCCTACTTTGTTTTGATACTTGATGGTGCTTTTTTGTTATTTTTGAAGCCATTCATAAGCCATTTCAGTGAATGGGAATGTACAACCTGGAATTTCGGCAAAACACTTTAAATTGTGTTCCACACAAGAAAGAAATTCAGAGTTTGGATTGACGTGATGGTGAGTAAATTATGACAGAATGTTTGGGTGAACTATCCTGTGAAGTCTGTTTTGTTAATTATGATACTTTACATAATATAATTTGCATTTAAGTAAATAAAGAAGGGAGGTGAAGAGAGTCTACATTTGAATGGTTTGCTCTTGGCAAACGTTGCAGTCCGACTCCCTTGTATGTTGTTTGTGTGGATCGGTGGTGTGTTCAGCCTTGTCCATATCTCATTACAGATAGGCTATCAGCACAGCCCCAACACACTGTGTGCTTACAGCCGTGGTGTTCCTGTGGAATTAGCGGCTTAATATACTTCCTTTCTCGCATTCCTGCTGTCTTTCTCTTTCTGTAAATCCTTTGCTTTCTCTCAGACTGTGACTTTTTTTTTTTTTTTTTTTTTTTTTGTGGGTTGACATGTTTGCTCTCAAGGCTGAGTGTTTGTGTTAGAGCTCACGTGAGGGAATTGGCTTCTTGCTCTGTGACTCCAGAACTGTAGCCCTTCTTTGACTGGACATAGAGCTGCTTGTGTGTTGGTATGACTTGGTGAATATATTTTATTTTTTTATACGTTTTTGTTTTCATAGGGTATAAGTTATGCGTGCCTGTGTGTGGTCGTGTTCTCTTCTTTTAGTATAGGGCAAGTCTGTAGATTTTTTTTTTAGGATCTCAGGTAGTTTAGTTCAAAGAGGGTTTAGACTGGAACTCATTACTCATAGTTTAAATCCCATGTTCTGCGTCAGACAGCCCTTTTTTCCCAAACATTTCAAGAAAAACATTAAAGTGCCGTCTTCCCAAACATTTAAAGATCCAAATACCATGTTTGAATTCATATACACAGCTTACATCCTATGTTTGAGGCCATCAGGCCTGTCTTTCTTAAAGAAAAAATACCTTACACTGAGCTTGTGGACTTCTTATCTTTCAGCTTTTTTTACGATTTCATGATTCAAACCATATAATTGTCTTCTTGAATGGCAGACAGTTTGCCGGAGCTCAAATATGACTCAAACTTTTCTCTTGTGTAGAGAAGGAGAGGAATTTGTCAAGCATGACATCATCCAACCCACTGATAGGCTTCTAGTGTTTAGTGTTCACTCTCTACTGTATGTAATGCTGAAGGAAAAACAAATCATCAGCCCTGTGAGAAGAGACTAATGTGCTTCAAATTCAGGGTGGAGGTCCTGCTTGAAACAACAAACCCTGAGCCCAACTCGGGCCTTGAAACTCAGTGCGGGGTTGTAGGTATTGCACACAATTTTAATCAATCCCACAAGCTGCGCATTCAGAATGTAGGCAAATAATCACTCAAAATAATCAGTTTTATTTGTATTATATTACATTTCTATTACATTGTATACAAATGACTAATAAAGAAAATTAGATCTAAGTTCCAGTAAGATACACAAACATTTAGACAAACTAGGACAAAAAGTGCCCTTATTTTAAGTCCATTTTAAGGCGCACACCCTTTTCAGTCTCGATCCTTAAAAGACATCATCTGCAGGGCTGTCAATCAAAATGGAGTTATCACAGAGACGCCTCACCCTTCTTGGCCTAAAAGCCAGCCCGGTGAATGGGACCCGCCCATGGACCAACACACACACTCACACGCACACACACCACATCTGCAGGCCTTATCATGGGGCAGGCTGTGGCTGGGCTCCTTCAGGGCTTGGCAGGGCTGTGAGCGGGCTGGCCCAGCTGTGATGTGGGGCTCTGTGGGCAGCTGTGGCCACCGAAAGGCCTGCTGCGGTGCAGTTGTGGTTTGCCGACACGCGGATGCTCCCTTGTTTCACTGATGCAGTGGAAATGTAAAAGTTAACCCTCAGAGAGTTTAGGAGCCCACGGAGAGCAGCTGCTGTTGAGTTTGTTCCTGTAAAACGCTCAGAAATAGGCTTTATGCATTGTTTGACCGTCAAGTAACAATGCAAACGTGCCCACAAAATCTGTGCTAAATGCAGGTTTCCCAGCATAATTACTGATCTTGTAGGTTGTTGCTAAGTAGAGATTGACCAATAATCTTTTTTTCGATATTTTTGTGCATTTAATTTTTTTTTTTTTTTACTTTTTTAAAAAAGTTTTGTAATATCATTTTGTAATATTAATTAACTGAGGATAAATATTTATTTTTAAGATTGTTGTATTTATTTATTTATTTGTAGGTATCTTGTGCTCACCAACGCTGCATTTATTTGATCAAAATTACAGCAAAGCTGTAATATTGTGAAATATTTTCAATTTTACAAAAACAGTTTTCTATTTAAAAATTTTGTTTAATATATTTTAATTTATTCCGTGATGAACACTTTTTGTAACATTATAAATGTCTTCTCACTTTTGCTCAATTTAATGCATCTTTTTTGGTATAGATATAACGTTTTTGAACAGGTAAGATAATTTTTTTTTTTTTTTTTTATTAAAGAAGTCTCTTCTGCTCAACAAGTCTTAGTTTTTTTGATTCATTATTTGAAGAAGTACAGCAAAAACAGTCAAATGTTTTTAAAACATATTTTTACTATTTAAAATAGTTGCTTTCTATTTGAATATGTTTTCAAATGTTATTTATTCCTGATTTCAAAGCTGAATTTTTAGCAGCATTACTCCAGTCACATGGTCCTTCAGAAATCATTCTAATATTCTGATTTGCTGCTCAATTTTTTTCATTATTATTAAGTTAAAGAAGATGAGTAGATTTTTTTTCTACAAGCTTTTGAATGGCAATATATAATGTTATTTTTTTTATTTATTTATTTTTTTTACATTTTATTTCAGATAAATGCAGATCTTGGATCTTTCTATTCATCAATGAATCCTGAAAGAATATACTCAACTGTTTTAAATATTAATAATAATAATAATAAATTATTGAACAGCAGATCAGCTTCTTAGAATGATTTCTGACAGCTCAGGTGACACTGAGGACTGGAGTAATGATGCTGAAAATGTAGCTTTGATCAAAGGAATAAATTACATTTTTAAATTTATTTAAATAGAAACCAATTATTTTGTATAGTAAAAATATTTCACAATATGTCTGATTTTCCTGTAATTTGTATCAAATAAATGCAGGCTTGGTGAGCAGAAGAGACTTTTTTTTTCTTACTGTTCAAAAACTTTTGACTGGTTGTGTAATCAGTATAAAAAATCATAAAGTGATCTAGGTTTTTAGTTCTAAGTTGCCATCAAGAAAGCATGCTTGTCTACAATCTGGATATGTGTCTGGCTAAAACACTGTTCTCCATATTTTTTGGGAACTGCAAGTTAAACTGGATTGCATCTAAGTTAGTGAATATGCACGTTTCTATGCTAAGAATTTTATATAGGTTTCGTGAGTTTGCCCCTGAGTGTTCAGTCAAAGACAAACAGGCTTCTTGTGCTTCTTTCAGAGTGATTAAGTGAGAGCGTCCTACGTTAAGCTGTGAGAGAATAAATGTTGTTTTAGAAAAAGGGAATGACTCTATCCTCATAGAAAATAAGGCTGTCATTCATAAATCAATGACCTCTGTCCTATAGCATGAGTTTAATTAGGCTTCAGTCTCTTTCCTGCTCTATTTCTGTTACTCCTACTGACAGGCAGAAAATCTGCAGTGCTCTGTTGAGACTTGACATGTTCCTGAGCTCTCCTAAAACAAGGCTTTTCTTCTTCCTTCCATGTTTGTAGTATGCATTTTCCATTCAGTCACGCTTCATCTGAGGCGCTTAGGGTGGTCCTTATTTGTAGTCCTTGAGTTAGCAGTTTAATGACAATGCCAAATTGTATCTGCCGTTGCAAGCTGAAATCTTCAACTGTTTGAGCATGTTGCAGAATTTCACCTACACAATACCCTACAGGTATTACATTATATATCTGTCATTCGTGTTAAAGACAAGATCAACCAGCTCAAATACGTTTTGCCTGCAATTTTTGTCAATTGCTATTAATTAATCTAAATAAAAGTAGAAATAGCTCCTTAAAGGGTTAGTTCACCCAAAAATTTAAAAATAAGCCAATGATTTACTCACCCTCCAGCCATCCTAGGTGTATATGACTTTCTTCTTTCAGATGAATCCAATCAGAGTTATATTAAAAATAATCCTAGCACTTTCAAGCTTTAGAATGGCATAGGTGAGTGTTTCTCTTAATCAGTCCAAAACAAGTCCAATAAAGTGCATCCACCCATAATAAAAAAGTGCCTCACATGGGGTAAATAAAGGCCTCCTGTAGCGAATCAATGTGTTTTTGTAAGAAAAATATCCATATTTAAAAACGTAATAAACTTTAATCTAGCTAGGGCCTACTGGTCGTACCCAGAACCAACTCCAGCCGGATGATGTCAGATGTCAGCATTGCACATGCATTGGTGAGTCTCGTAAAAACCAACGTTTGTTTACAGGAGCAAAGGAAGCAAGGTTTCCTTACTTGGTTTATATCGAAATACTCTGACATTTTCATTTACAAATCCCTGTTTGAACTCGAATTTGTGACTGTTGTTTTGTTTTGATCTCTCCACAATCTCTCATTCGCCTGGAACTGCTTCCGGGTACTACTAGTTAGCACAAGCTAGATCATAGTGATTCTTATGTTTTAAATATGGATATTTTTCATACAAAAACGCATAATTTCGCTACAGGAAGCCTTTATTCACTCCCCAGAGCTGTGTGAGGCACTTTTTATTATGGTTGTATGCACTTTATTGGACTTGTTTTGGACTAATGAAGAGAAACACCCGCCTATGCCGTTCTAAAGCTTGGAAGTGCCAAGATAACTCGATTGGATTCGTCTGAAAGAAGGAAGTCATATACACCTAGGATGCCTGGTAAGTAAATAGTGGGCTAATTTACATTTTTGGGTGAACTAACCCTTTAAAAGAAAAGTTCCCCTAAAAAATGAGAATTGTGTCTTTTTTTTTTTTTTTTTTTTTTTTTTGCACAACACAAAATAACGACAGAGATCCAATTAATCCATTTACTTTTTAAAAACCAACAAATTTTCAAAAGTGTTGGAGAGTGAATAAAGACAGAATTGTCATTTTTTTGGGAAACTGTCCCTTAAAAAGAGTAGTTCACTTTCAGAACAAAAATGTACAGATAATGTACTCACCCCCTTGTCATCGAAGATGTTCATGTCTTTCTTTCTTTAGTCGTAAAGAAATTATGTTTTTTGAAGAAAACATTTCAGGATTTCTCTCCATATAGTGGACTTCTATGGTGCCCCCGAGTTTGAACTTCCAAAATGCAGTTTAAATGCAAATTCAAATGGCTCTAAATGATCCCAGCCAAGGAAGAAGGGTCTTATCTAGTGAAACGATCGGTTATTTTCTAAAAACATTTACAATTTATATACTTTTTAATCTCTACACAGAGTACACACAGAGCTAGACAAGACGAGCATTTGAGGTTAAAAAGTATATAAATTGTAATTTTTTTTTAATATAACCAATCATTTTGCTAGATAAGACCCTACTTTCCTCGTCTGGGATCGTTTAGAGCCCTTTGTAGCTGCATTTTGGAAGTTCAAACTCGGGGGCACCATAGAAGTCCATTATATGGAGAAAAATCCTGAACGTTTTTCTCAAAAAACATAATTTCCTTACGACTGAAGAAAGAAAGACATGAACATCTTGGATGACAAGGGGGTGCGGACATTATCTGTAATTTTTTGTTCTGAAACTGAACTACTCCTTTAAGATAAGAACAGGACATTTTAACCTTTTTAAGTTAATTGTGAGGTTGTGATTTGTGTAAGAAAACATTTCAGATTTTTTTAGGTTAATAATTATGCTTTATTTAAACATAACAAATGCAGCAGAACTGGTTTCACACGGTCACACACACACACACACACACACATGTTGGGTTTACATGTTTTATGGGGACATTCCATAGGCGTAATGGTTTTTATACTGTACAAACCATATTTTCTATTGCCCTACACCTAAACCTAGCCCTCACAGGAGATTGTGCATACTTTTACTTCATCAAAAAAAACTCATTGTGCATGATTTATAAGCCTGTTTCCTCATGGGGACCTAAGAAATGTCCCCACAAGGTCAAAATTTACTGGTATTACTATCCTTGTGGGGACATTTGGTCCCCACAACTTGATGAATACCAGGTACACACACACACACACACACACACACACACTTTAAGAGCACACGTTATCAGTCTCATAGGATAGAGTTTCCTCCGGTAACGGCTCCAGTAGGCCTCTGTCTCCGTCCCTGTCTTTGTCACTGCAGTGCGGCCCCTGGCCCCTAATGAGGAAACCTGCTACTCGGGGATAGAGATCACATTCACAGACCCAAACACACATACACATAGTCTTCTTTCTCTCTCTCTCATCCTGCTCCCAGGCACCTCAGCCAAAAGACTGAGAGAGTTTGCAGCAGGGCGAAAGGCTGCGGGCGTGGAGGAGTGTGTGTGTGTGTGTGTGTGTGTGTGTGTGTGTGTGAGTACAGGAGGAACAGGACTGTCAGTAATACATAATGTATCCAGAGGACCACCGGGACTGCTGCACAAATAGGGGCCCAGGGACACCACCAAGAGGGAAAAAGAGAGAGAGAAAGAGTGAGTGATAAGAAATGAGAGGAGAAAGGGGAGTGTTCTGGTGGTACATGGTCCATTGAAAGCAGCCTGAAGGGTAACTGGATAGGGCAGGTAACCTGCGGATCCAAAAAAAAAAGATAGCGGAGCGATGGAAGGTCAGAGCTGCAGGGGGGATAGGGAGGCCCCTTTCGGTGTGTGTGATTGGGGGAGTAATCTGATACACAGTGTGGCCAGAGGCCCTCGTGTTCATATATACGCTTTCAAGACTCAAGACATTGAAATCCAAGATGGCGGACGATATCTTCCTCTTGTCTTCCTTCAGGGCTGGGGATGTGCCTCATTAGCTATTGTAGCATGTTTGTTGGGCTCCATCAGACCCAGTCTCCATGTCTACTGTTTGCGGCCTGGCTTTTGAAGCCGCATATAATGGATTCCTAATCAAGATCTCAGCCTCAGCTGAAAAAAAACCTGCCCGGGCTTCAGTGCATCTCCTCCAGAACAAAGACAGAAACACGCACACACAATTCTGGCTGGAACACGCTACAATAAATAAACAAAAGGACTGAGATGTATAACAAGTAGAATGCCACATAAAAACACACTTATTATGATTTACATGTACTGGTTCTCATTTCCTCTCTGCGAGTTTGTGTTGTGGCGTCTCTAACGGCGGGTTTTTTAAGGTCAGCGTTCTGACCTCTCTCGCTGCTGATCTGCCATTTGCTTTTCTAGCTGCCCACACACTTCACCTTTCAGCCCAAATGGAAAAGAGAAACAGAGAGAGAGAGAGAAACAGAGAGAGAGAGAGAGAGGAAAACACTTTGTGTACTGCCTGCATTTTTGTCGTGCTGCTACATGCTATCTCTCTGTCTCCTTGACAGCCTCTGCTCTCTCTCTCTCCCTCTCTTTATGCTCAGAGCTTCGGAGCCTTAGGGAGAAAATGAGGGACATAGATAGTTTTATAGAAATAAGAGAAGAAAAAGAGAATGAGGGAAAACCTAGAGAATTTCACTTCTTTAAAGCAACAGTTGACCATTCCTTACTCACAGTTTAGCAGTTTAGCAGAAAATTGATGTTACTCGCTTTCATTCAATCTAAGGGAATGATGACTAGAGGCTATTAAACTTCAACATGACAAAACGCACAATAAAAGTAGCCCAGGTTTTTTTAAGCTTTTTTGAAGCTTGACCGTCCCTGGTCAACCCTGCTCAAAGAAAATAGCAGTGAACATTGTGCCTAGCATATCATTTTAAAAATAGTTCATTAACGCATTTGCTGTATGTGACCCTGGGCCACAAAACCAGGCATAAGGGTCAATTTTTGAAACTGAGCTTTATGAATAAATATGCTTTCCATTGATGTATGGTTTGTTAGGATAGGACAAAATTTGGCTGAGATACAACTATTTGAAAATCTGGAATCTTGAGGGTGCAAAATAAAAAAAATCTGAATGTTAAAGAAAATCACCTTTAAAGTTCTATGAAGTTCTAGCAATGCATATTACTAATCAAAAATTAAGTTTTGATATATTTATGGTGGAAAATTTACTAAATCAATCATTTTGACCCATACAATGTATTGTTGGCTATTGCTACAAATGTACCCGTGCTACTTACCTTTTGTGGTCCAGGGTCACATATACAAAGGCTTTTATGAAGCAACATGATAACTGAACATAAAAAAAAAACATCTGTCAGATTTAATGCACACACAGTGACAGACATACAAACAATATTTTTGTTCAGAAATCTGACATTAGCTATACAGTGTATTCTTTGGAATTTTTATGTAAATAAATGTAAATGTGAATTTGATTCACCTCATTAGATGTAACTTAGATTTCATATTGAAAAATCTTTCAAGAGCCCTTTCCTAATAACCATTTACAATTCATGGACACTATTTAAGGGAATATTAATGTGGTAATATTCAGTGTGTAACCCACTAAATTGTCCATAAATTCTAAAGAAATCACTGGGGTTGCTGTAATTTGGACAATGAATTGAGATGTGTACCA
Source organism: Garra rufa (assembly GCF_049309525.1). Taxonomy (NCBI): domain Eukaryota; kingdom Metazoa; phylum Chordata; class Actinopteri; order Cypriniformes; family Cyprinidae; genus Garra; species Garra rufa. The sequence continues at coordinate 41,601,942 of NC_133363.1, read as the reverse complement.
GTAATGTGGATCTGAGATAAAGAGGCAGAACAGGGGAGATTACAGGGATGATGGGAAATAAGAATATGTACAGTCAAACCAAAAATACAAATACAAACCAGATACAAATTTTTATTTTTTTTGTGGGTGCAGGACACTATAGTTAATTTATGTAAACTTATATACCCAAAAACTCTTCATACGGTGGACTACCAGCAAAATTGATACAAATATTTGTGACCAAAAATTTGATTTGGCACTTTGACCTGATGATGTTTTGTTATACCTTTCTATCAAAGTTATCTGACATTATCAAGATGAATTTGTTTTGACACAGTTTAACTCTTGAGTTCTCGTCATAATTTTCTAAACTGAAGCGAATAAACTGTAATAATGGTGTCTGAATAAATTTTGGTTTAACTGTATGTATATGTGAAAATTGATTTTTAGGTGGGGATTCATACATTTACTGCTTTTCAAACCCTCATCTCCCAAACAAACACTTGTAAGCCTCTGATGTCATACTTGCATGTTGAGAGGTAAATCACCATAGTGCAGTGCTGATGACATCAAATACACTTGGCTTTCTTCTATTACTGTTGCGTGATGCTTGATCTCACTGTCTCATCTGGATTCGGGTCTTATCAGTCGTCACAGACATACAGATCTCTGTTTGAACTTGTAAAGCATGAACATCAGCTGTGGGAGGGACCGCTCAAAGAAATTTATCAAATTGAAATACTGTATGTTGCCTCGTGACAGGATTTTGAGTAGTTCTATTTTGAGTGGTGTTGAAAGGTTCATTTTACTCTTTCTTTACCATTTGTTGCGAACTATATTTTACATTTAAAGTACATTTACTATAATAATATACTTAAAAAAACAGCCTTTGAATTTAGATACTAAATGTTTGTTTTCTGCAGTTTCACATCATATTTTTTACAGTTTATTTTTAATAAACAGTCTTTTTGAACTAAGGAAGGAGCACCTTTGAATAAATCATGATGTGACTGTGAAATCTAGAAAATAGAATGCTCTGGTTGGAATGAGTGCAAGCAAATTCACAGTATGAAACCATCCGTGATCTCTTTTCTTCCATGCAAAATGGTGAAGCAGTCAATGTAAACAATGTGAACCAGAAAATGTAAATCCAAACAGAAATGCATCCAAACAGCAAAAGTAAACTGTTTATGTTGTGCTAACCTATAGAAACAGTACTTCTAAACCACTGACTATGAGCATTTGTTCTTCTGTTTCCATAGGGACATCAGCATGAACAACATCACTGAGTTGCCTGCTAATGTCTTCAGAAACCTGCCCTATCTGGAAGAACTGTGAGGATGATTTCTGTTTTTTTTTCTCTCTTTAACTATTTCCCCTCTTGCTCTGTTTTCTTTTTCTTACATGCTTGACAGTTTTTTCAAACACCATCATGGAAAGAGGATGTATGGAACACCTCCATGACCATTTAAGATTATCTTTTGCTCTGTCGTTACTCTTGAATATCCTTTTTTTTTTTTTGAGATGTTAAAATGTTTATAGAACTGCAGAAACAACTTTAAAGCTAAATCCACATGGCATCCATTAAATCGCTGCTGGTTTCAGTGTCAGCTTGTTGGATTACGCAAACTCCATTGTCTTGATTTCTTATGGCAGTCGCCACATTGTGTCACTGTCCATTTACATAAATTAAAGTCTGCTAAACAGTGTTGCTCATGTCGCCTCAGATCGCCAACTATCATTCAAAATGAATGACTTCCAGACACTGCAATCACTGTTAATGCTTTAGTGCTGCTATGTGAGGCTTCAGGCTCATTGCCACAGCAAATCCACTTGCATTTTTAATTTTTACATTAAGTGTAATCAATATTCTATTTATTAAAGCCAAGTATGAATCTCGTCAAGTTAGTGTTTTAAGCATTTGAACTTTTTTCCAAAATAATAACTCAAGGCAGTAACTACTTAATATATTTTGTTTATTATTCTTTTTAATTATTAACTTTTAACTATTTTTGAATTTTTCGAATCATCAGTCATCGAAAACTTGGTAAATATTGGTCACAGACATAGATTTACCTTACATTTATTTTACCTTAAAAAAATATATATATTAATATATATTTATTTATATTACCTTAAAAAGATTATTACTCACTAAAAACTCCCACAGATCATGTTTTCATGCCATTTTAAGTCTTATTTTGATGTAACAAAGTGGTTATATCTAAGTGTGTGAGTTGTTTACCTACTTTCTTAAATGTATTCTTACCATTAACCCTTTAAACCGGCTGTGTCAGCGCCGACACATCAAACCAAGCTGTATTCATGTTACCGTAACTCTTCAACCTTTTGCACTATCAAAAAAAATTCCATTATTTTTTTGTATACATTTTTTTTTCTAATTAAATTGTGTTTACAAACTCACCCCACAACATTAATGGTCAATAACTTTACTTTTGTTAAACCCATTTGTTTTCTGAAAAAAAAAAAATGTATATACCTTGCACTTAAATAGCTTATTCAGTCAGAATTTTACAGTAAAATAAACAAAATATGTGAAAATGAACTATTTTACCCTTAGGTCTTAAAGGCTTAACGTTATTATATTGTTTATTCAGACTAATTCGCGAATGTGGAATGCGCACAAACACAAGAGGCGGGAATTAGGTTCAATCACAGATGAACATAACCACTCATGTCCAATCATATGGATCTTTTATGTGACTTTCGCCGATTCATTCTCAATTACCCCCAACCAAACTCACTGCATGCTTAAGGAAGTCTGTTAAAACTCAATGGGCTCAGGGGACATCAGAAAGATGCAGACTCCTGCTGTAACTTTACTCGCTGGTGTCACTGTTGGACAATGTTTCTTTAGAAAAAAATTGTGATTTATACACTTTTTAAATGTTATACACCACCTATTAGACCTTGAAAGTAGGGCTGCACGATATTGGGAAAATGTGCGATATGCGATATTGGTGTTCAATATTGCGATAACGATATTTCTTGCGATATTACATTTCCCTAGAGAAATGCTTTAATAATTATTATTGTTATTATTATTATCTATTTTTTAAAATCACTTATATATGTAATGATCATGCTAAAATAAACAGGTAATAGATATTCTTCTGTCATCCGAATTAAATCTAATTCAGGCTAAAAAAAAAACTATATCAAGGAAGTTGCAAAAATTTTGAATTTAAATCACTATGAATTACTCAATCTCAGCAGGTATTCTGATTTCTGGTTTGCTGTTACCATAGACCTGCAAACACAAAATGAATTGCTTTCAAACATTACTTTTTATTTACATGTAACCATATTCTCAAGAGCATCTTTTAAACTAAATATTTCCTTGCCTTGCCTGTTTTTTGTTTGTTTGTTTGTTTGTTTTTTAAATAAAACAAATATTATTAAACAAAAAGTTTACTGTTAAACTTCAAAAAGTTTGGAGCATCAAAAAAAATTAGGAGCACCCAATTTCTTTTTAGTAATGCACCAATCTTGATTCTTCATGGCCGATTTCAATTGCCAGGCAAATCAAATGGGCTGTTTCTGAAAGCCTCAGAATAAAAAAAAAAACAAAAAAAAAAACAACAGTATAAATAACAAAAAATAGACAATAAATGCAGCCATATTCAAAGTAGAGCTGCACAATTCTGAATAAAATGAGAATCACTATTTTTTTGCTCAGAATAAAGATCACGATTCTCTCACGATTCTGGAGAACTTTTTTATTTTAAAGATTTACCCCTGAACATTAGGTTATCAAACAACAGTAAAATAGCAGTGAAATAAGACAAAATAAACTTTGCTTTAAATTAAACATTAAAAAAATAAACATACAAAGGTATTATGTCAGAGTAAAACAATTTAAAGATTCTTAGCTAGAAACACTAGCCTATCAACATTTTATAGCTGTCACCGTCCACTCTGTGGGAGGCCCAAGTTTACTTTACCATTTTACAAATAAATCCTAATCTAATCATGGCAAACTATATATCGTTGGAAAGGTCTAAGGCTCTTAAATAGATATTTGAATTTTTTGTGTTAAAAATTATGTAGGAAAATAATTTATGACAAGAGTTTCATAGATTAATTTATTACAAGAGTGCACCTCAAAAATCTACTTCATAACAGGAGTTCTGACCTTTTTCACAAACAGACTTTCTTGTTGCCTTTTTCCCTATTACACATTAGAAATAATAAGAAATGATATCAGATGAAAACTTAATTTCAAAATTCATTTTAAAATCAGACATTGAATTAACATGGAAAATGTACATCAAATCATCATCATATTACTAAATGTTCTTGTCCATGAATTATAAAGATTTAAGATTAAATTCTTCACTTTCACGTCTCTGTTCAAAAATGGGAGTAACAGTTAAGGGGTTAAAGGATCGTCATGCTCATATATGGTTCCATTGCTCTGCTGGTCCATAAATCTGGCATGATCAAAGTACTACTCTTTGAATATTCAAAGTGCTAATAGAGACCGAATTTTCCAAGCATGATACAGAGCTATCTACACAACTACACAACTTATTATAGCCCAGCCTAGATATTTTATGTAGCTTAATTTGCATGCATTGGGGAGTCGCTCTCTAAATGCAGGGTATTAAAATAGCTTTTGAATAGCGTGCGGGTTTTACTTTTGGTTTCGTTTTAACAACCGCGCGAAACTCTCGGCGACGCTGAGCGTGCATTCTACAATACAAGAAATTACTTTAACAAAACCATTTGAAAGTGGGTGAACACCAACGGGATTTTGAAAAGCGTGTCCCCAGTGGAAATTACGCCGCTGCATGAGTGGAACTCTGCCGCTGAGTTATCATCTGATGTCAATGAATGCCGCGTTGTACAGTATATTGAGACAGAGGCGCCATGAATTGCATCTGACAGAATGTGCGCTGAAGATGAAGTTTAAATGGTTATGTAATGTTGGAGAGAACGGCGAACCTGTCGCTGCATCAGCTCACAGCAGTCTGTGCAGTAATTAGGCTAGCAAAAGTTTTGTAAAATATAAATAAAATATAATTGGCTGAATCGTATAAATGCTGGATTAAGATCGTGAGGGGGGTCGAATCGAGATCGCGATCTTTTAACGATTAATTGTGCAGCTCTAATTCAAAGTAGACTACTCTTTCAATATTCAAAGTGCAAATAGAGACCGATTTTTTTCAAGTATGATACAGAGTTATAGACAACTACACAACTTATTAGGCAGCCCACATTCTAATAACAGCCTAGATATTTTATCTTGCCTAATTTGCGCGCATTGGGGAGTCGCTCTCTAAACGTGGGGTATTAAAATTTCTTTTGAATGTGCGTGCGCGTTTTACTTTTGGTTTCGTTTTAAGGATCGCGCAAAACTCATGCATTCTGCAATACAAGAGATTACTTTAACAAACCATTTGAAAGTCGGAGGACACCAACAGGATTTTGAAAAGCGTGTCCCCAGTGGAAAATACTCCCCTTCGTGAGTGGAACTCGGTCACTGTGTTATCATCTGATGTGAATGTATGCCGCGTTGTACAGAACCTTTTTACTGTCCACAAACAAAAATCGTCATACCACACACCCCTAATTGCAATGCAGTTTGTGCAAATCCGGAACAGAGGTTTCAGAAAAAAAACGTCCGGTTCCTAGTTCAGCGGTGCGCATCGTCAGTGACAGGAAGACGGCTAATATCTCAAATCTTCATTAAAGGTAACAATAAAGATTAAGTTTAAATGGTTATGTAATGTTGGAGAGAACGGCGAATGCATCAGCTCACAGCAGTCTGTGCAGTAGTTAGGTTAGCAAAAGTTTTGTAAAGAAATGAAACTAGGTCGCACCACAACAATTTCTCGCACTCGCACAAATGCTCCCAAATATAATTTGAGGTTGCGCAGATTAAATTTTGGGAGCATAAACGGTTGCAATTTTGATCCCTGTATATATTTCAGACGTACAGTTCTTTTTAGGCACAAGTTCAACGCTGCTGTCATTTTCTCCCTTCATACTCCTGCCGTATTTATTTTTCATTCTCTGCTCTGAGCTACCAGGTTCACCTTTTGGCCCGGTCAAGCCAATAGCATTATAGAACCTACTTGGGAGGCGGGTATAAAGAGAGTAAGCCCCCATCTGTTTGGTCAAATGAGGACAACCTATGCATGCAACGCACAAATGTTTGGCAAATAAATTAAATGTCAATTATCGCAACTCTCTGCGATATTGATATCGCGTAAACTAATATCGCGATAACGATAATTTTTCGATATATCGTGCAGCACTACTTGAAAGTTCTCTTTAAAAAGTGTAAAGACCTACTACAGAGAATAAGCGGGGAACAGATTTGGCCACCCACAGCACTGTTAGTGTCTCATAGCTCATCTGGCCTTGTAGCTTATAAAGTACTGTTAGTCAGAGCATCTCAGGGTGTCAGAAAGCTTTTGAAGCCATGTCTAGCTTGTTCATAGTACATTAATGACATTGAAAGATCCAACGCATGCTGTTTTAGACAGTTTGCTGTATCAGTATGTCTGAAGTAAGTTCTGAACTCTCATTGGGTGTGACTGATCTTTTCTTTGTGTTTGTCTTTTCTTTACTCTTTTGCTCATCCCGCGTCTGCCCATCTGCGGGACAGGCAGATAACATCTGTCTAAGTGATATCAGGTACCTGCGCTTCCTGACTGCTGAAATGACCAGCTCCCAAAGTCGGCTCCCCCTTGCTGTTCGCTCTTTTCCTCTCTTTTCCTTTTTTTTTTTATTCGTTTGATTGGAGTGTGTTTTCTTACCCTCGTGTGTCTTTCATCCACTCCAATCTCCTCAGCTCTCGTTCCCAAACAGTCCTCCAGCGCTTTGTCAAAGGCCAATTTGCTTTTCAACGCATTGTGAGAAGGAATGCATGGCAGGAAGAAGGAGGGCAAAACAATGGTTTCCGTGACAACTGGAGTTTTCAGAAGCGTGTGCTATCTGGGAATGGAGTGGGGGGTGCGCGAGGTCTCCGAGACCTGTACGGCACTGTATTGTGCCAGATGCTCTTTGTCAGGTTGCTCACGGTTCAGTGGTCACAATGGGTGTGGTTAATCATGAGGGTCAGGAGTTCACTTTCGGGGCTTAAATTTATTTTTAAACACATCCTGGACTGTTGGAACCACTCAGAAGCTACATTTACATTGCAAGATCTACAACTAGGCTTTATCCATACATAAAAGAGGAATGCTGAAATAGGACCTTTGATCTTTAATAATAAAAGTTATAACCCTCAAAGGAAAAATAAGTGTTTTAATTAATTATAATATCATTGAAGTAACTCACCTTACAAATGAAAAAAAAAAACCCTAATACTTTTGTAAAAAAAACAAAACAAACATTTAATAATAATATAAATATAATAATAATAATGAAAAATGTGTGTGCATAATTTGGAGGGAAAAAAATGTATGCTATTCCTGATAAGATAATAATAATAATAATAATAATAATAATAATAATAATAATAATAATAGAATGATTACCACTACTATATAAAAATATAAAAATTAAAATAATTACAAAAAATAAAATAAATATTACTATGTAACATTTTACTGTACACTGATCAAAACAGAGTGTTTTAAAAAATATTATTATTATTATTATTTTTAATTAATATCAGTAGTAAATAAAAATATATAAATGACTTAATAAAAGAAAAAATACTATTGTAACATTTTACTTTACCTTTTAACAATTAGAAAAATAGAAATTTAAATTTATTATTACTAACAGTACTAAATAAAAATATATAAATACTACATAAAATTAATATTTAGTATATTGATAAAAATCGTAATAATAATAATAATAATAATTATTATTATTATTATTACAATTATTATTAATTGATCAAAATCGAGAAATTTTAAGATCATTATTATTATTATTACAATTTTGTTATTATTATTGTTGTTGTTATTACTACTACTGCTACCACTACTAAATAAAAATAAACAAATTACTAAATAAAAGAAATATTACTATTGTATCATTTTACTGTATACTGATCAAAACAAAGTATTTAAGAAAAGTAGGGATGCACGATATTTATCGGACAGATAAATTATCGACCGATATGGGTAAAAAGTACGTCATTTTTATTGCTCCGATAAATAAATGAAATCCGATCCGATAAAGTACTCTTGCTGGTAAATCAATCAATCAGTCTGGTTTATCTGAGATTCATCTGCTTTCCGAGTGCAAGTGACTGCAGCTGTAAACAGCAGTGACTCTCGGACTTTGTTGCGTGTAATACGTCATCATCTGTGTCGTCATCATCGTCTTCGCCGGCTCTGCTGTGGCGTCTGCCGTTGCTAAGCAAACATGACCTGCGCTCTTTATAAACATGCGAAAGATTCAGCAAAGGATAAATGGATTTTCAGCATTAAAAATCGCTTGCAGTAGCTCGTTTTTAAATTTATTTAAAAATGTTTATTCCTGTACAGCTACGATAAGCTGTTTCTCCACCTTGGCAGTGCTTTCAATGTTATTAAAGTAAAGGGTTAAGCTGATTGGTTTGTTCGTGTCACATGACCTGCGTTGGGCTTGCGGCGTTCTGAAAAGTTGAGATGTTTTTATCTCGATTCTGATGTTTTATTCCCCGTCTTGTACGATTTGGTTGCTGCACACATTCATAATATGATCAATAAGAATGGACTACATTTAAGCTTTAACAGACATTTGGACATCTGACTTTACTCCATGATGCACTTTTCATTTTTTCCAGGTTGACAAATGTCAAAGCATTTTATTTATTTAGAATTGTGGTGCCTTGCACAAAAAATAAAAACATTTTTGAAGAGTCAGGACTGATGTTTGCTATGATTGTTAGACCCAGATATATAATATACATTTCATTAGTTTATCTTAGATTTTGTGTTCTCCTGGGTGCACAAAATTATCATATAAAAATATGAACGTATTGGGTATCGGTATCGGCCACATGAAGGACTTAATTATCGGCTATCGGTATCGGTAAAAAAAATTCATATCGTGCATCCCTAAAGAAAAGTATTTTTTATTATTAGTAGTACCACTACTAAATAAAAATATAAAAATGACTAAATAAAAGAAATATACTATTGTAACATTTTACTGTACACTGCTCAAAACAATTTAAGAAAAGTATTAATATCATTATTTGAAAATTCTGTTGGAGTTTTAAAATTAATTGTACAATGGTAATATTTATGGCTATTCTAATTGTTTTCGTTTTTAAATATTAATCCATCAGACTTTTATTTTGACTGAAAACCACTGGGAGCGCTTTAAGCTTCTCTTTTGTAAAAAGTGTTTTCATTACAAGTATGGGAAGACGGTTGGCAGATGTTACATTTCCAAATGCATGTTAAAGCGACACTGACTCAGAGATGAAGAGATGAACTGCAGAGATGAAGTTCATGTGGAGCAAAGTGCTATGTATAAAAGTGCGGGTGTCCAGAAATAAGCTGGCAGATGTTACCTTTCAAAAGTAGCTCTCATGTAGAGGTGAAGGCATAAAAGATCAGCGTGAGCAGAACACCTATTTACAGTACGCATTTACCCTGACAGTGCAGCAGCAGGAAAGTGCTTCTGTGTGTGTGTGTGTGTGTGTGTGTGTGTGTGTGTGTGTGTGTGTGTGTGTGACCTGTGGCTGCTGTTAGGCTGCACTGTGGAAAGCCAAGAGGAACATTCTCTGCCTCAGAGTCATGCAGTCTTCTATCATAACCGCACACATACACACACCTCACCTCTCTCTTCAAACATATCCACCCCCACTGACAGATATAGAGCTGTCAAATATTAATCCTCTCTAGATTTGTGTGTCTCTGGCTTGATAAGTATTGTACATGTGAGTATGCCAGAGACCGCATTTGATTGCTTTTTTTTGGTATTTAATGCAATAGTTCACCCAAAAATGAACATTCTGTCATCATTTACTCACCTTTCACTTGTTCCAAACCAGTATGACTGTATTTCCTTCAAAATACAGTTGAGGTCAAAAGTTTACATCCCCTTTTCAGAATCTGCAAAATGTTAATTATTTTACCAAAATAAAAGGGATCATACTGTACAAAATGCGTGTTGTTGTTTATATAGTTATGACCTGAATAAGATTTTTTTTGCCTAAATATCATAATTTTTTCATTTAGTACTTCCCATCAGAAGCTACAGAAGTTAGTTACATGTTTCCCAGAAGACAAAATAAGTTAAATGTACCCTGATCTTCAAATTCAAAAAGTTTTCACCCCCTTGGCTCTTAATCAGTGAGCGTTTGAATCTTCTGTAATAGTTGCATATGAGTCCCTTGTCCTGAGTGTGGAAAGATGGATCTCAAAGTCAAACAGCAAAAATGCTGGAAAACCAAAGAATTTGTGGGATTTTTCTGAAGAGCAGTGGGCAGTTTATCTGTTCAGGACAAACAAGGGACTCATGAACAACTATCACTAAACGAAAAAACACAGCTGTGGATCATTCAGGTAAGAGCACAGTATTAAGAATCAAGGGGATGTAAACGTTTGAACTTGGACTATATGTAAACATCTTTTATGTGAAATACCATACTAAGGTCAGTACTACATAAACAATAACATGCATTTTGTATGATCTCTCTTATTTTAGTAAAATAATTAACATTTTGCAGATTCTGAAAGGGGGATGTATACTTTTGACCTCAACTGTATCATTTTTTGTGCTCAACAGCTGAAAAAATTCATACAGATTTGGTGAGTAAAGAACTTGAGGGTGAGTAAATGGTGACAGCATTTTAATTATTGGGTGAACTATCCCTTCAAAGGTCCACTTATGTTTTTCTCATGAATTTGTGTAAAACATTTTTGTAAAATATGTATTATAATTTTGTATATGTATGCTAGTGGCCTAAAGAAGTTAGGTGCTTTATGATTATATATAAAGGCATTTCTACAATAGCCTACAGTACAATTGCAATTATTTTTAATTAAAGCAGTCGTAAAGTAAAAGTTCTAAATGTTTTAAACTTCGTTTTAAATATAAATGTTTTCAAACGTTTTTAAAATATTAAAGTGCACTATTAAAGCTCTTGACCTGGGAAAAAATTTCTCTATTCAGAGTCTGTGGTTTCCAAATGATGTCACTTGGACCAATCTGAATCCAGCCTCGCTGGATGTGTCCTAAACAATACAGTAGGAAAATTTGACAGTGCCATGTTGGATATATTGCATTGCATTGCCTTATTAGTCGATTTGTAATTTGTTTTATAAAGGTAATTCTGTTTTGGCTGAACCCTTCAGAAGGTCACATGACAGTTGCCGTGCTCACTGAAGTGGTTACTAAAGCAACACGCCGAAGTAAAGCTACACAGCTTTGGCAACACACTGACCACAGAATGAGACTTAGATTAGTTCCAGACAAATAAAGATCAGGGGTGACATCTCCCCTCTCAATGCATCAGACTGCTGAGTAGTGACGCTGAGTGTGTGCTTAAGAATCCACCCATGGAAGCCTGGCCAAATCTGGTGGCTTTGAGACACAGCCAAACCAGAACGATGTAGAGAGAGAGAGAGAGAGAGAGAGAGAGAGAAGGACGTGGAGCGAGAAAACGTCTCTTTTTCCCGCAGGCTAACTCTACCACATTGGTGTGCCACAACAAATGTGTTGATGTAAACAAGAACGCAGTTGGACTGCAGTTGATTGTGTAATTTGGGGTTCGTGTCGTGGTTGTAGAGAGACAGATATTCTGTCAAAGGCCGTGTGATGCTTCATAATTTTAACTTTTTAGTATCCTGACAGTCTTTTCCATCTCTCTCTCCATCCATCTCTTTGTGTGTGGCAATATCTCAACACTTAGAAGCTGAACCCCTATGATCCTGCAGACCGATAAGCCGCCCGTGTCATGTCCTCACCATCATAATTCCAGCTGTACTATCCAGCAACTCTTGTTCCCCCTCTCTTTCCTCTTTCTGTGTGTTTGTCTTTCTCCAGGTCTGCAGGTGAATAATGGAGACATGGTGTCGTAAGATAGCTATCCACAGAATTACATATATACTTTGGTATTATGGACAATGTAAGGGTGTGGTAGAAAGAAGGATGCCAGTAGAAAGGGATATTTTTACCTTAAAAGGTGCATCCTCTATTCATCTCAGCAGCAGTTGCTATTAAATAGGAACCTGTTTTGCCAATCTCACTTTTATATGGTGTTTGAACATAAATGTGTGCTGACAGTGTGTGTACATAACCACCCTATAATGATAAAATCCACCCACTCCTTTTTTTAATCCCTGTAAATCATAAGTAGTGTCACAGAACAAGACGTTTGCCGAATATGTACAAAGTGATGTCACTTTTTATATGCCCTGCCTATGGCTGTTGACAGACACAGCTCTATTAGCATAGATCCCACCCTGAGTGACCGGCACACAATCCGCCATGTTTATTTTTAAGATTTAAAGGGGTCATCGGATGCCCATTTTCAACAAGTTGATATGATTCTTCAGGGTCTTAATGAAAAGTCTTTGGTTAAAATTTCTCAATGGTGGTGTAAAACAACACCCGTTTGACCTTGTTAAAAACAGCCCTGATTACAGCGAGCCATTTCGGTGCATGTCCTGAGCGGTTTGAGAGCCTGTAAACTAGCCATGGAACTTGCTAACCAGCACATTATTAGTAAAGGCGATTTGCAAAGATCCATTAAAAAACCCTTCTACTCACTTCTTCTGTAGGTGAAGCTGGATCACTAATGATTTGGGCAAACATGGATACATTTAGGTAGATCACTTGGTCACTTGCTCTCAAAATACTGTGTCATTCTTGATCATACAGATAAGAGTAATACATCTTTAGAATCTGTAAAAACACTATGTTTATTTGTGTGAACTTTGTGCGCTTTTGTAAAATAATTAAAGCAAACAGAATTCGCTTTCTGCCGTCTCGGTCTCTTTGAACTTGAGCAAAGAAAACTTTGAAACTCCATGTAAAATTGCCTTACAGACATGAAAAATATATCTATAGAGAGTGAATGTCTATTTTTAAATGAACCAATTCAAATAGAAAACAAATATTTTCAGATTATGTAATCTATATGAAACATGCATATAGGCACATCACTACTGCGGAGATGATGAGTCAGTGTTGCCGACTTCATCTCTTAAGACGAAAACAAAGAAAGCACTAGTTTATCAATAAATTATTAAAATGTTAATGCAATCTCCTTGCTGTTTTTCCCTGACACATTCATAATTATTATATCTAACGGTGAGTTGTAGCAAGCTTTATGCGTGTGTTTATTAGGCTATGTAGGCAATTAAAGGCTCATTATTATGATCTGTATGGTTTATTAATAACGTACGATTAGTCGACCTATGCTTAATTTACGACTACTAGTCGACCAGAAAAATCTTTAGTCAAGGGCAGCCCTATGGCCACCATACATTTGTTCAAACATGTAAAAGTGAATTTTGCATCCGATGACCCCTTTAAAAGCAGCATTCAAATAAGATTTGTATTTATATTATAGCTGCATAAGTTATTCAGTCAAGAGTAGTGAGTGACTTTGTTTTTTTTTTTTGCATTGTTTGGGTTATATTACCAGCATTGACAGTAGGAGGAACTGTATTTTACACTGCTGTCACTTAATACACAGATATAATATAAACATGCAATTTATTTTTTCAGCTGTTTACGCTCATAGACATAACCGACTGTGTTTATGTAACTTACGTGTGTTTTTGACATAAACTTGTGTGTATTTGACAGTTTAAGTGCATTAAGACATGAAAGACAACTTTGTTTAGTACAATCGCTTTCTGTGCCTGTGCTTTGGATGTGTGCACTCAGAAAACAGTGTGTTTCTGCTTCCACTCAAAATAGGCATTATGGGGTGTTTTGAGCTGAAACTTCGAAGACACATTCTGGGGACACCAAAAACTTTTATTACATTTTGTAAAATGGGGCATAATAGGTCCCTCTCTAAGTCCTCCAAAAATGGCACTCACAAACCATATACTTCAATATAATAATAAAAAAAAAATCTGTTTACATGTTGCTTGCAAAATGTTGCTGTCAGTGGAAAAATTGGTCTAGATGATGTGGTCATGGAAAATTCAGTGACAAAAACAAAATGATTTAGTGCACCTTTCTATTGCCAGAAGTTTTAACAGAAGTTGAAACCTAGGAAGATCTCAAACATCTCAAAAGTATTTTGGTGGATCATTGCATATCAAACTTCCTCATAAACTAAAGTTTGGTTTCTTCCACACACAGGTGGCACTGTAGTGAGGATAAATGTTCTGTTATTCTGCGTTTTGCATTTTTTTTTTTTTTGCATTGAAATCATCACAATCCAAATGTTTTATTTGTATATTATATTCCAGATTTGATTTATTTCAGACATGCATCTAAGGGCCACCAAGGGGCAGTTAACACATCCTGATGCTGTAAACATCTAGATAAATGTGTGCAGTCCAGCACTTCCTGTGATGAAAGGGCCAAATGGAAGGCTTTCTGTTCTTTCTGAAACGCTGTGGCCTATTTATGCTCCTAACAGATATAGAGAGAGAGATGATAAGAGAGTTATAAGAGTGTGAGAGAGTTCTCTGACTCCAGTTTCAGTGGGTGATAAATCTGGTGTTAATCTCTCAGGACTGATTTGGTAAAGTTATGTGGTCCCTCTGCCCACTTCACCACACACAAACACTCTTGCACACCAGTAACTCCACATGCAGCATCAAAAAAACGCATGTATGCAAACAATTTACATCCTAGCATGCATTTTGTGGTACAGCTTAACCTTCACACACCATGTGAAACTCAGACTCAAGATGTCCACTTGATTGTCTCTGAATAGAAGGTGGCGGGGTGTGTGTTGTCCAGCTCAAAACATATCTGTACAATCAGAGCTCATCAACTTCACAGCGCATTCATTCCAACCATCACATTCTGACACGTCCTTGGGTATTTGTGCTGCCCGGTCAGACAGAGAGTCTGGAGAGGCTTTTGCCAACAAAGAGCAAGTTAGCACTTCAGGAGGGAGCAGCGCTTATCAAACACACTACTGTCAGCACCAAAGATATCAGCTGCTGTATATATTGTACTCCCGCACTAAGCCTGTAGGCTGTTTATGGTTGCCAAGCAACATAGCAGTTGACCCATTCTGTCATTAATTAGTGCACTTGAATTTCATAAAGATGACATAAAGGTGAGTAATTAATGACAGAATTTTCATTTTTGTGTGAACTATCCCTTGGGTGGTGCTTACAGTTGAAGTCAAAAGTTTACATACACCTTGCAGAATCTGCAAAATGTTTTTTTATTAATTTTATACATTATTTGACCAAAATAAGAGGGATCAAACAATATGCATGTTATTTTTTATTTAGTACTGACCTGAATAAGATATTTCACATAATAGACATGTATAGTCCACAAGAGAAAATAATAATTGAATTTATAAAAATGACCCCATTTAAAAGTTCACATACACTTGATTCTTAATACTGCGTTGTTACCGGAATGATCCACATATATATAATGGTGATGTTTTAAACATGTTTTTTTGTTTAGTGATAGTTGTTCATGAGTCCCTTGTTTCTCCTGAACAGTTAAACTGCCCGCTGTTCTTTTCCACTAATTCTTTGGTTTTCAGCAATTTTGTATATTTTAACTCTTTCCAACAGTGACTGTATGATTTTGAGATCCATCTTTTCACACTGAGGACAACTGATGGACTACTATGCAACTATTACAGAAGATTCAAATGCTCACCAATGCTTCAGAAGGAAACATGATTCATTAAGAGCCAGGGGGTGAAAACTTTTGATTTTTAAGATCAGGGTATTTAGGCAAAATAAGAAAAATGTACACATCTTCATTCTGTTCAAAAGTTTTCACCCCCTGGCTCTTAATGCATCACTTTTCCTTCTGAAGCATCGGTGAGCATTTGAACCTTTTGTAATAACTGTGTGTGAGTCCCTCAGTTGTCCTCAGTGTGAAAAGATGGATCTCAAAATCATACAGTCATTGTTGGAAAGGGTTCAAATACACAAAAATGCTGAAAAACCAAAGAATTCGTGGGACCTGAAGGATTTTTCTGAAGAACAGCAGGCAGTTTAACTGTTCAGGACAAAGAAGGGACTCAAGTGTATGTAAACTTTTGAATGGGGTCACTTTTATAAATTTCACTTGTGTATATGTAAATGTCTTTTATGTGAAATACTCAGGTCAGTACTAAATAAAAAATAATATGCATTTTGTACAATCCCTCTCATTTTGGTAAAATAATAAACTTCTGACTTCAACTGTATTGAAGAGTAAGTTAAAAAATGAATGTAAAGTTGCAGGTGTTCGTTTCTCCATATTTTATAACAGCTCATCCAACCTAGTTTAAAGTTGAAAACGTCCTTTTTAAATCACTTTCTTCACTGTTCCTTCCCACTCATAACTTTATTTTCAATACCTTTGACATCCTTTCTTCAGCTTTCCATCAGAATATCTGACATTTTTGCAGTCCATCTGAAATAAAGTATCTCTTTCTCTCTCTCTCTCTCTCCGTAGACGGTTGGCTGGTAATGACCTTGCATTCATCCACCCAGAGGCTCTGTCTGGCCTCCATCAGCTTAAAGTCCTGTAAGTATTCAACACACACACACACACACACACACACACACACACACACACACACACACACACACATACACATACACATATGTTGGGTTTACATGTTTTATGGGGACATTCCATAGGCGTAATGGTTTTTATACTGTACAAACCGTATTTTCTATGGCCCTACACCTACCCTACACCTAAACCTAGCCCTCACAGGAGATTGTGCACACTTTTACTTCCTCAAAAAAACTCATTGTGCATGATTCATAAGCCTGTTTCCTCATGGGGACCTAAGAAATGTCCCCACAAGGTCAAAATCTACTGGTATTCCTATCCTTGTGGGGACATTTGGTCCCCACAACGTGATGAATACCAGGTACACACACACACATACACACACACTCACACCTCTATTTGATACAGGCTTACTCGTTCACCCAGTGAGAAGATCTTGTACAGCGCAGTGAGAGAGCAGTAGATCCTGCTGTGTGTTTTGTTGAGTTGTTAAGTGGTGTTGTGTAACTAACAGGAATTTCGCTGCTACTGGATCAGCAAGTCTGTCAGTGTCTGATGGAGTACCTTTCATCATGATGCGTTCTCTCTCTCCCTCTCTTTCTCTTTGCTGTAACTCATATTTTGTCCTTCAGGTGTTTGTGAGCCAATTCAAATGCAGCTTATCAGCTGCCTGGTCCCCTCAGCCATGCTTTACATAAAGCTCATATTTCCTCTTCCTGTCCTCATCCAGGGCTATTTCAAAGCCCCGTGGTGCTCTTATAGCTCATCCAGACACTGTTGTGGGAATTGAGTTAGGGAAACTGATTGTGGACCAAAAGCCGAGGGCTTTGGAACTGTAGATGTTGGAGATGATTTGGGACCAGTTTTTATTCGCTGTGGTCATGTGTTTGTGAATGCCTCTTGGCTGGGCTGCGCATATGTAACCGTATGTGTGTGTTAGTGTGTAGTTGTGTGTGCTGTGGCCTGGCACTGAGTTGGAAAAGCTGTCCTCGCGGCCTGTGCCATTTGAGTGACGCCAGAGAGCCGATAGGGTAGAGGAAGCAAGATATGCACCGTGATTAGCTCTGAACGAGACACAAACACATTAAATCAATACTAGAGCTTATGTAGTGGTTATATTTTTTGTGTTGTGCTGTGATATTAGACAAATCTGTCATAGAAATGATTTTAGTATATAATGGTGATGTTTTAAACTTGTTTTTCAGGATGCTTCAGAACAATCAGTTGAAGACTGTCCCAAGCGCAGCTCTCAAGAATCTCCATGCCCTGCAATCTTTGTAAGCATCTCACTCATTTTTCTCTCTCCCACACTGGAACAAATACTTTAATATAAACTATCATTCAAAAGCAATTGGAAACAGTAAGATATGGTAAGAAATTAATGCTTTTATTTAGAAAGGATGTATTAAACTGATCTAAAAAGCTTTATAGTTTTTAAAATATTCCTATTTCAAATAAATGCTGTTCTTTTGAACTGAAAAAGTAAATTCATGTCATAATATGACGATTCTGCTTTGATTTAGAAGGTCAGAAGCTATAGACCAATTCGTAGTAGA
>NC_133363.1:41561302-41578802 GCF_049309525.1 Garra rufa | reverse complement strand
ACATGCCCCAATCTGTACGTTCAAAACAAGCAGCATGCACAGCCTTCAGCTGCAGCTGACAGATCTGTATCTCCATAGATAAGAGCCACCTGAGACTCTTGAATTGTGATTCAGCTCAATTCACTGTTTTGGGACTATGAATGCCAAATTGTGTCATTCATTCGTTGATTTCAGTTTACTTATCACTCACCGGCCCCACATTATGCCTATTGTGTGAGCTTCACGTCTGTGTAGTGCGGAGAAGTAAACATTCTTAAATGTGGCAAAGTCAGAGTTCAGAGCCAAAGCACACGTCAGTTTAGATGATCTCTCACTCTGGTGCACAAATGCCTCGCAGTGCTGAAAAGTTTTCCTGAAGACTTGCTCTCAGACAAAAAAGGGGAAAAGCACATGCTTGAAAACTGGTTTTCACTCACCATAATGCAGTCTTTAGTCCGCCCCAGAGAACACAAAAAGTTTATTTAACAAGTGCAACTAAGCCTAAAGTACACACTATTCCAGTCAAAGCTATTGTGAACAATTATGAGCTGTTTATATTTTCATTTGGTAGATCGTCAAGACCTCTGTAATATATTAACATTACACAGAGGTTCCTCACCGTTGGTCTATGTGTGTTTCTGTTCCCAAATAGTGAGCTGACACTATATGTAACATTTTGAGACGTTATGTTCCTGGGACAAACTCAGTGAAAAGTCTATCCAAGATGGTGGACACACAGCCTTGTAAATATAATCAAGATTTAAAGGATTAGTTCACGTCCAGTATAAAAAATTCCTGATCATTTACTCACCCCCATGTCATCTAAGATGTTCACGTCTGTCTTTCTTCAGTCAAAAAAAAAAAAGGCCAAATTGCAGTTCCAATGCTGCTTTAAAGAGCTCTACTCAATCCCAGCCGAAGAATAAGGGTCTTATCTAGTCATTTTTCTAAGAAAAATATAAATGTATATACTTTTTAACCACAATTGTTTCGTCTTGCACTAGCTCGACCTCACGCATTGCATAATAACGTTGGAAAAGTCACGCACGGTTAGTTCTTTTTCCGTGTACTTCAATTTGAAAAGGTAAGGTAGGGCAAAAAACTCCATCTCATTTTCTCCTCCAACTTCAAAATCGTCCGACATTGTTTTTTACCTTTTTTGTAGAGGGCGTTTGACTTTCTTAGCTTGTTCGCTTTGTAAACACTGGGTTGGTACTTCTGCCTACATCACACGTGATTACGTAATGCGTAAGGTTGAGCTAGTGCAAGACGAGCATTTGTGGTTTAAAAGTATATACATGTTTATTTTTATTAGAAAATTACATTTTCACTACATTTGAAATTGCAATTTGGACCTTCAACCCATTGATCCCCATTGAAGTTCACTATACATAGAAATAACCTGGAATATTTTCCTCAAAAACCTTAATTTCTTTTTGGCTGAAGAGAGAAAGACAAGAAAATCTTGAATGACATGGGGGGTAAATTATCAGGAAATGTTTTTTATTTTTTGAAGTGAAGTAATCCTTTAATGCTGAAAAGTGTCAATAGAAATAGCTCAGTCTAATTAAAAATAGAACACCCAAAAATTTGGGGAAAGCAGTATGCATGTTTTATGCTTAATAGAGTATTGTGATTAGCTTAGCAGTCACTAATCAAATATGAATCAATTGAAAGGATTCTGCTGTGTGCTTTGCAAGAGGAATGCTATTATTAAGATGACTGATAAATGACTGATCATCCAAAGTAATTTTGAAAAATGTAAGTTCTGGAGGCGGCCGTAGAACACATGAACATATGTAATCTATATATTGATAATCCATAAGCAAAATATCTACATTTATATCATGACAACTCTTAGAAGATTTTAGCATGGTAATGGATATCACAATGTTAATGTATTTGGTCTTGGTGGAATACATCTGCTACGCTGCTGAATTGCTGCTTCTGTTGGTTATTGCTGTTGCTATAGATGATTGCTGTACAGGAACTTTACATACGGTGATACAGTGCTGTGAGTATTAAGGAATACTGCTTCAAAGGGCTCTACATTATCCCAGCTTAGGAATAACGCCTGTTTCACACATACTCCGTCTGCAGTGCGTATGCGTTGCGTATTTTTTTTCCGCACCCATGTTAACGGATTAGAGCGTTCACACTGCACGCGGTTGCTGTCCAGCAGTACGTTCCAGAAGCGGTGCGTTTGCAGCAGTGCAGCGATCGTTTCGGCACAGAGTCTATTTTTTGCTGTGCTGCATGCGCTGAATTAAAGTGACAGCGTATTGTTCGCTGTAAAAATGAACATGGATTGACACGGAAATGTACCATAAATGCATATAAATGCAGTCTACTGTGTTTCACAGTCAACACGTGGCTTTTTGGTTAGGTTTAAAATAGTGCAGTTTTAAATAAACAAGGCAACATAATAGATGCACTTCTCCAGGTAGAAAAGTTCTATAAAAGATTGTTTTTAATACAGATTTAATGCAAAAGAAAGGCACAGAGAGCCGACTGTTTCTGTCTGTGGTAAGTTTTAATTTAAAATATTTCTGATAGCCCAATTTCAATAAGAAAAGGAAGCTATAGCCTACCTATGCTGTTTAAATGTGTTGCAACTTGCTTGAGCAACTTAATATACAAATCTAGAAGTCAAGTGCATTGAATAATACGTTGTTTATAATACGTTGAGTTTAAACGTGAATATATCTAGTATTATTGTATTAGTGTACTGTGATAAAAGAGTATCACAATGCTGAAAAAGCACGTTTGTATTTGAAATCAAAATAACGGATAAATGGTGTGTTTGCGGTAAGCAGCCGCGGATCAGGAACGGACTGCAAACGCGTCTAGTGTGAAATCAAAACGAGTCCGTGCTGATTCTGCATCGCATACGTAATGCACACGGACTGCATACGCACTGCAGACGGAGTATGTGTGAAACAGACGTAAGGGTCTTATCTAGTGAAATGATCAGTATTTTTTTTTTAAATAAATAAATGTATTAACTTTTTAACCACAAATGTTCATCTTGCACTGGTTCAGCAATGCATGTTTTCAAAAAAAAAAAAAAAAGAAGTCACGCATGGTAAGTTCATCTGTTTACTTCACCAAAAACATCATCTCATTTTCTCCTTCAGTTTCAAAATTGTCTTCCGACAGTGTTGTTGTACCTTTTTTTGTAAAGGCTGTTTGACTTTCTTCGCACCTTCACAAACACTGCGTCGGTACTTCCATCACATGTGTGTTTGAGCTAGTGCAAGATGAGATATTTAACCACCATTTGTGGTTAAAAAAATATGTAAAAATTAAAAAAAAAGAAAAGAAAATGATTCGTTAGATAAGACCCTTATTCCTCGGCTGGGATGTAGAGCCCTTTGTAGCTGCATTGAAACTGCAATTGGACTTTTAATCCTTTACTATATGGAGAAAATGGCTGATTATTGCTGTATATATTTACTGTGACTATTTAAGACATAATGCTACTGCACAGATAGCATATAAAAAAATAACCTGTAGCAGATCTATACAGGTGGAGCTGGGGAGGTGGAAGGTTTCAGAGGAACTCTGAAAGCATGCTGCAAAATGTTTTAAAAAATGCTAACCAGCCATTTAAATGTAAAGTAACAAGCTCATTGGCTGCGTATGCAACATTAACCAATCAGATTGTGCTAATGTCAATGTCAGTGTTTATGACATGTTAATGTCAGTGTCAATGTCAGTGTTTATGACATGTTGACTGTCTTACTTTAACTGTTATAATTAGCATTTCAACATAACCTGGTGCAAAAGTTTGGTGAAGTAAATTGACCAAAAATATCGTCAGACACATGCCCAAATGAGTAGACTTAATTTTCTTAAATGGACAAAGGTACAGTCTTTGAAAATTAGTGAGTGTGTTTAGGTCATCGCTGTCGTGAGGTCAGTTCAGTCATTTCTGAGCTTCTATTTGAGTATTAAACAGCTCAGCTAAGTCTGGTAATGGAGCATGTATGAGTGTGTATATGTGTTCCCATACTTAAGTGGCAAGGTTATAAAGCTTATTTCTTGTTCTAACTGATTTCTACACCTACGCATGCTCTAGTCTTTTGTGTTTTTAATTGTACAATCTTCAGGGTAGGGAGAGTATAGCTTAGTCAGTGTCAGCCATTCATAAACAGGAAGTCACCACCCCACCAGTATTACCCATCAAACCCTTCCTCCCTGTGATTAGCTCCCATTCCAAATCTCAGTGCCCTTAACTTAGAACAGAAAATCGAAATAGAAAATTCTCAACGTGACTTGTGCGCTTTATTCATAGTCTTCTGAGGTCATGGGCAACTCGCACTTGTTTATAAGTATATCCATACTGAGTCAGATCTTTTAAGCATTTACAGTATTTGACACAGCACTGTTTATTTCGGTCACGAGCCCTCCCTCGGGGCTGAAAGGTGTGGTCCTCTTTTCTCATAAACCCATTGAAGGGGCCCCTTAGTGGGGCCAGTTTTGAGGTTCCCACCTGGGCTGTGTGAAAAGGGAGGCCAGTGCAGTGAGATCATGGAAATGTCTTGTTTCTTTGACCGAGACTGAGTTCTAACTGATGTTTTAGCACCTACTTGATAGCACACACTGTTTCCCAATATGCATGCTCGACCCGGTGACGTGTTTGAAACGAATCCACATCAAGTTTAGTGAATCTCTTCTACAATCTGTGCAGGCGGTTGGATGCTAACCACATTACATCAGTGCCTGAGGACAGTTTTGAAGGTCTGCAGCAGCTCAGGCACCTCTGGTTGGATGACAACAGCCTGACCGAGGTTCCTGTCGGGCCCCTACGGCACCAGAGTAACCTGCAGGCTCTGACGTTGGCCCTCAACAGGATCACACACATCCCCGACAACGCCTTCGCCAACCTCTCCAGCCTGGTTGTATTGTGAGTACTTTGCAATTTCAGTCCCACACACTAGAGGAATTCATAAGATCCTGCTTTTAACGCTGATAAATTTCCCTTCCCTTGTTGCCCTTTAACACACGTCAGTTAAATCCATCAATGCGCTACACTAACTGTAGTCCTAGGCGGCTCGTAAAACACTCATACAAATACACTCGCACATGGTTAAGTACACATGCAAGTAAACAGTGGCGTGGATGGGCGATTTTAGAGAGAGAAAACAGGGAAAAGCAAAATGGACCCTTGTGTCTTGCAAAGTCAAACAGAGGCTATAGACCCTCTCTCCCTCTCCTTCTCTCTCTCTATCTCTCTCTTACTTCTGGAAGCTTCTATGTGGGTCTGATTTACCAATTACATTCCAGCTGCTGGAAAATATTTGTCTTAGGAGTGGAGGCCAATTAATCCGTTAAGTAGACTGAACAAACACACAGACCTGTGCGGTGAAGTGCTCAGCAAAACGTCTGAGGAGTTATGCGTTCAGAGACTTCCAGGGACAGAAAATGTTTGCGTTGGTGTTCTGCTGAGAAGTGCATCTTTTTAATGACTGGAAAATTCAAGCAAAATAGACATCCCTTGTCATCCGAACAGTTATAAATTGACAAATGAATTGTGCATAGATGAGAAGTATTCGTTTACAGGGTTTCTGCTGGTCTTAAAGTCGAAATTCGCCCTTTCACAAATTATGGTCTAAAAAAGTCTTAAATCAAAGCAGAAAGTCTAACATTTATAAAGTCATGGCATTAAATGTTGCATTCACTGCAAAAAATGAATGAGTATTTTTGTTTTGTTTTCCAGTACAAATATCTAAACATCCTTAAATTAAGAAACATTTACTTGAGATGCAAATTGAACATCTTGTAATCTTGTTTTCTGGGAAATTGTGGGTTTATACTTAAAGGACAAACATCTGTCAATGGGATATGAATGTTTTTCTTTTAATTAAGTTGATTTAATTTGATTTAGGTTGAATCAAGTTGACATTTGCTGATATTTGCTTTTGTTTTAACCATTAATTAGCTTCATTTTAATCCGTTCCTCATAAAACAAGACTTCGTATTTTCATTCAAGTCATTTTGCGTCTTGAGTAAATGAAGTTTGATGTAAGAATCTTTTTTGCACATTTGCACATAAAAACAAAAACAAATTTACTGAGGAAGACACTTTTTGCAGTGTGATCAGAAGTTACAGTGAAGTTTTTTACTGGTTTGGAGCAGAGGTTTCCAAGCCATGCTTTTTTAAATTTAAAAGTAATGATTATTTGCTGTATTACATTTAATTTATTACACATGGTTGTGTTGTGTTCTGTTCAATTTATTGCTTACATTTTCTTTACTTGGTCATAAAACATCTTAAATTTACCTTCAAAAAACCTGCAGAAACTTGTTTTACTTGATTATATTCACTATAATCTACAGTATGCTTATATAACATTAGTGATGTTTGTTATATTGCCACTTTCTGGCAGTGTTCTTAATATAGTGTATTGGTTACTACTGGATATTTAATAATTCATGCTCATTTCCCTTATTTTAATATTTAGTTCACATTTGCCATCATCTAATGCACACCTAAAGTTAATCTTTAAAATTGATAATAATATAATAATGCGGTTAAATGTAATCTTTTGATGTGGGTAGCCAGTGTTATTATATATTATAACGTTATACCTGATTTATATTTTATGTTGGTCCCACTTCATATTAGGTGACCTTAACTACTATTTACTTACATTTAAATGAATCATTTGATACATTGCACTTACATTAAAAAAATACCTGCATTTAATTACATCTGTAATTAATTTCTGTAATTACATTTATAATTGCACTGCAGTGTTTCCCCTACCATTATCTTAGGGGGGCGCCCCGCCCCCCCAACGGCACCCCCCGCCCCCCTTGAATGTCAAGTTCATTTTATTTTCGATATAGCGTCAGATCACGTCATTAAGGTTATCTTTCCTATAGAACAGGGCTATACATTGTTCTTTTATTAAACACACTAAATTGCCTTGTGTTATTTATCTTATTTACACGAAGGCATGTCATTTCTGTCTTTACATGATCGCGTGTTTACAATGTCTCATCTGCGAAAACACAGACGGGATCGCGGACTCCATTCATAAAAACCGAATCTACTATAGCGCGAAATGCCACGTAAATTCGTCGATTTTTGGATTAATAAATCAAAAGTTGGTCTGTTACTTCATTCAAATCGCGATATGGACTAGTGTCTGTGAAAACTGAAATGCAAAAAGACCGTTTCAATATGAATCCTGCATGCTCCGTTTGCCTCTGTATGTATGAATGGTGGAGACGCGCTTTTACTACACGCATATACTGAAGCACACGTGACGCTCCCGCTAATTTTGGGCATTTGCATCTCGCATGAACAGATAAACTCAATATCCAAAGCTGCTGTGAGTGTCACTTTTACCGTTTCATTTGAGAAAACTAGCATCATAACATGCTGTACACACACAGAAACTTCAAGGCAACCTGTCAAAATAAAAGTAACATGTAACAGAACATTAGTCTTGTATTACTTTTGTACAGTATAATGTAGTTGTTTGTATATTCCTATTTAAATAATTGACATGAAACAATATATATGATAAAAATAAATATAACAAGATTAACCACTTAATTGTAGAAAAAATACTACAATTATTATTTAAATATTAAATTATTATTATTTATTGATTTTAACAGTAAACCTCTGTTTGTTTGCCAAAAATTAAAAGGGTTTATTTTTCATTTGATTAAAAATAAATAAATGTTTATACTTTTAATTTGATTATGAGAAAAAATAATACACACAAGAATTTAAAAAAAAAAAAAAGCAAAAGTTGGTAGAGCCCTATTGTTCAAAATGTTAAAATAGAGAGTTTTGGACTTATTTTTCCACTGAATAAGTCTATAATAATGTTTTCGTTATTTCACAAAGTAGGGTAAAGTACCGGGAAAAAAAAGTAACGTTGGCTACCGGCACCCAACCCCCTAAGCGCCCCCCCCCAATCCCCCCCCCCCAACACTGGAAACCTAGGGGAAACACTGCACTGTTGATTCATCCCTTACATCTTAACCCAGCTTTAAAACCAACCTGGCCCTAACCTTACCTGTATCCCACTTCAATAGCAGCAAAAGTGTTTTGCAATATATTACAAACACAATAAGTACATTGTACTTTTGATGTAAGTATATAGCAGTTAAGGCCACCTATAATAAAGTGGCACCTTTATTTTTAATTAATTTTAATTTGGTCCATTTATTTTCAAAGCATCAAAATAATTATCAGCCTATTGGCTAGGATCCCAGCTTAAAATCATGGTATATAAAATAATGAATGTCTAAAGTATTGCTTCTGAAATCTTGTTTGTTCATGTTGTTCAGGCATCTACACAACAATCGGATCCAGGAGATTGGAAAAAACTGCTTTAATGGGCTGGACAACCTGGAGACATTGTGAGTTTCCCTTCACCTACATGTGTAGCCACACTTCCTGCCATTAAATAGATTGTAAACTGCATGTAACGCTACATTTACATCTCCTGCAGTGGGTCTGTCATCAATAGCATCACGCTACATAATTATACAAGAGATTGTATGAGGGTACAAGTATAGTTATGCAGTATTTGGTATGATATTTGTCTGCTGCTCTAGCGCCCTCTTCTGCAAGACTCAGGCTTGCAAAGAAAGTTGGGAGCTTTCTGTAAGGATGCTTTGAATACCAGGATGCAGTGTAGTACAAAATACACTAGATGAGAAATGCTCTGAAGTGCTATCAAGGTGTAATCCTTGAACAGAAATCCTTAACCTTGAACCTGAAACACTACCTCATAGCTTTCATTATAAATAAAAAAGCATGGGTTACACAAGAAGTGTCAAAATAACATGGACATGCAAAGGTTTATGAGCATTTCTAAGCAGTCTCTCACATAACATTCTGTATCTGAGGCTCTCTTTGACACTCAGTATGTGCCAGTTGTTATTCTGAAGACATTAAAAAGCAGTGGTTAATTTGTAAAAGTTAGTTGAAATAGCATGATGTATTTTCTCTATGTATTTTGATGTGATTAGAGATCAGCCTAAAGCCGGGAACTCTAATGAGTCATTACTGCTTCACTTGAATTGAGTTAGGATCAGGATTTACAGTATACCGATAAAGGACAAAGGAGTCTTTTCAAGACCTTCGGCTTTACCTTATTGCCTCCGTTCTCTCTCTCCACTTACCACAGTTCGTTTAGCAAGCATCCACCGCGTCAGGGAGGAAGAGGCGAGGGGAAGGGGAAGGCAGATAGCCATCGCTGACTCTGCTTTATTTACTTATTCTGACCATAATTAGGACAGGATGAGGACACGCCAACGTCCTGTGCCCCTAGGGAGGAGAGTGGGACACCGGACAGGGGCATTAGGGGGTAGAGAGGAAGTATCATGCCAGGTTGTGTATCGTGTGGCAGCTGAGACAAACAATAACACACTGAAGAAATCAGCAGACTGGCTGTGCCGACTGACCTCTGTAAACAGCGCAGTCGATTTCGCTCAACAGATTTTCTTTTATTTCTCTTTCAGGTTGTTCATTGTTTGTCTTTTAGTCAAAATGATCATCAGTTAAGGTCCTCTTGTCTTTTTTTAAACATAGAGCAGCAACAGAGATGGCCCTTATTATACTGCTTTATTTGAAAATAGTATAAGAGCTGCTTTGGTGGTAGTAGTTTCACTCAAGTGGAGGTTTTATCCTAATGTGAGTAGCTTTCATCTGTCCTGTCTCCTTATAGGGATTTAAACTTTAATAATCTGAAAACCTTCCCAGAGGCCATTCAGACACTGCCCAAGCTGAAAGAACTGTAAGTATCTCCGAACACACAAACACACACTCCAACACCCATTTACAGTCAATCCAATAGTTCCTCTCAGACACTTGTTCTTGGGTTGGCTTTTAATGTGGATGGCTGATGTAATTACAGTTAAGGTCAAAAGTTTACATCCCCCTTTCCGAATTTGCAAAATGCTAATTATTTAACTAAAATACTGAAAGATCATACAGATTGCATATTATGCGTTTATTTAGTACTGACCTGAATATGATATTTCACATAAAATGTTTACATATAGTCCACAAGAGAAAATAATAGTTGAATTTATCAAAATGAACCCGTTCAAAAGTTTACATCCCCTTGATTCTTAATACTGTGTTGTTACCTGAATGATCCACAGCTGTTTTTTTGTTTAGTAAAAGTTGTTCATGAGTCACTTGTTTGTAATGAGCAGATAAACTGCTCGCTGTTCATCAGAAAAATCCTTAAGGTCCCACAAATTCTTTGGTTTTTCAGCATTTGAACCCTTTCCAACAATGATTGTATGATTTTGAGATCCGTCTTTTCACACTGAGGGCAACTGAGGGACTCATATGCAGCTATTACAGAAGGTTCAACCACTCACTGATGCTCCAGAAGGAAAAACTTTTTGAATATAAATTCGCTTTTGAAGGGCAGTAATAAATTTTAAAAAGATGATTACGCATCTCCATTCTGTTCAAAAGTTTTCACCCCCCAGCTCTTAATGCATGGTTGAACCTTCTGTAATAGTTGCTCATGAGTCTCTCAGTCGTCCTCAGTGTAAAAAGATGGATCTCAAAATCATACAGTCATTGTTGGAAAGGGTTCACAAATACACAAAAATGCTGAAAAACCAAAGAATTTGTGGGACCTGAAGGATTTTTCTAAAGAACAACAGGCAGTTTAACTGTTCAGAAGAAACAAGGGATTCATGAACAACTTTCACTAAACAAAAACACACAGCTGTGGATCATAGTGTGAAGTTCCATGTGCTTCCTGGATCTTTTAAAAGAAAATAAGTCTGGAATAGTGTAATAATGCAGTTAAAGTCAAGGGTCCCAAGCAGGTGTCTGTTAACCTCTAACCATTGTGTTTTGAAATCCAGAGAGGTTTAAAAATAATCACTTGTGTCAAGCTGCCATCTAGTGTTGAGAATTGGAACCGCATCAAAATTTTGAGCTGTGTTTAATGATTTAGCCGTTATGAATCCTGAGGGAGAGTGCTCATCTCACAGAGCTTCTTAAAGATTTCTAGCTTAATGATTTCATAATGATTTTAATTTTTCCCTGTTTGCCAGTGGATTTCATAGCAACAACATTGTATCCATCCCTGAGGGAGCTTTCCGTAGGAATTCCCTGCTACGCACAATGTAAGCAAACGCTGATCCCACTGTCATGGAATACACACACACACACACACACACAGCCTAGTGGAAATATTGTGATTTATTTATTTATTTTGCTGGTTATAAACATCCATTATATCTGTGTCTGCAGCCATCTCTTTGACAACCCGCTCTCCTTCGTGGGAACCACTGCTTTCCAGAACCTGTCAGACTTGCACTCTTTGTAAGCAGAACCATTATCCAGTCATTGTTCTGGAACTGAGTTAATTACTCTCACATTGAACACGTCAGTCACTCACACTGACACCTGTCAGTTAAATGCTCCTTTGCATATTAGAGTGATTACTTGTTTTTATATGTTAATTTCTGGTTATTCAACCTTGTAGCAATTAGTCACACCAAAATTACAAAGTTGTTGTTCCAAACCAGAATTTTTTATTTTCTTCCATGAAATGATAAAGAAGGGTTTTATTTATTTATTACTATCATTTTATTTATTTTTTTGTACATTGCACTTTTCCATATAAAAAACTATATATATGGCCCTGGACCACAAAACCAGTCTTAAGTAGCATGGGTATATTTTTAGCAATAGCCAAAAATACATTGTATGGGTAAAAATGATAGATTTTTCTTTTATGCCAAAAATCATTAGGATATTAAGTGAAGATCATGTTCCTTGAATATATATCGTAATTTTTGATTAGTAATATGCATTGCTAAGAACTTCATTTGGACAGTTTCAAAGGCGATTTTCTTAGTATTCTGTATTTTTTTTTTTTTTTATTGCACCCTCAGATTCTAGGTGCAATAAAAAAAATTGACCCTTATGACTGTTTTTGTGTTCCAGGGTCACAAATATCATACTTTATTAGTGTTTCTTCCTTAATTTGGAGCTTGACAGCATTCTCATTTACCTTCATTATATGGAAAAGAGCAAGTCAAAGTTTCTGCTAAGCTTTTCCTTTTATGTTGAATTAATGAACACAGTGTTTTCATTTTCTTTAATTTGTTATATATTTCAGAATGCTGCGTGGTGCCAGTATGATGCAAGATTTCCCCAGCCTGACTGGAACAATAAATCTAGAAAGCCTGTGAGTTTATTTTACACGGCATAAACATGCACAAAGTACAGTGTCAGTTACAATAAAATCAACAGCAAAGCATTTATTTGAAGTTTCCTAATATGGAAACGCCACACAGCACAGCCTGAGATCATAATAAATGACAAGAATTAAAGGCCAGTCATTTTTTAAAGTTTGAAGTACAGTACGAATTCAGCAAAAACACAAAACTCACATGCCTCTTGTCTTGTTCAGGACTTTAACAGGAACTAAAATCAGAAGCATCCCTGCAGACCTGTGTGAGGATCTAACGGTGCTACGTACGCTGTAAGTCACACTTAACACATAAACGTGCATTTATAATTCATTTCTTTCATCTCTTAAACTGCTGTAATATTAGACACACACACAAGGATAGTAACACTAAATGCCACATTTTAACCACACACTAATATGCCACCACACACTTTAGCATGTTTTTAAGCAGTGACATACTACTCATAATAGTTCATAACACATGTCAGTCAAATGTCCGTCAGTGCCCAATGATGTGCCAGTTACAGCCTCAAGCGCTCCATAATTAATCATCAGTCACAAGCCCCTTAACACACAAAGGTTAGCCGTCACTCAGAACACCGAGTGTCACGGAAAAGCTTTCATTCAAGAGACTAACATATGCTCGGCATGTCAGTCATAACCGTACACTCCCCTTTCCGTCTGGGCTTCGAATACACACAGACACACTCCATTGCACACAAGCGCAGTGTGCGTCAGTCAGGTGTCATCCACCTCATAGGCCTGTGCGTAGTGGCCTGTCAGAGGCACAGCTGCAGGGGGACGTTTTAAAGTGATATCTAATGACCTCCCGGAGGAGAGCGAGCCAGAGGCAGGCCTGCTCCCAGTCTGACTGCTGTAACACATCACAGATCCTTTAGTTCCTGTCTAAACTTCATCAAAACAGTTCTATTCCTCACAAGCCCAGTGTCTCAACAGTTGTGTGTGTGTGTGTGTGTGTGTGTGTGTGTGTGTGTGTTTTTGACAGAGATCTTTCCTATAATGAGATTGAAGACCTGCCGTCCTTTCAGGGCTGTGTTAGACTGCAGGACATGTAAGTTTTGTTATTATGCTACATACACAACTTTCTTGACGTTTGAATTCATTGTGTGTATGAATAGGCACTGATGGATTTTTGCTGTTGTTGTCGTTTAATTATGTGTTCTGCAGAAGTCTACAGCATAACCAAATCCAGCAGATAGACAGAGGAACTTTCCAGGGCATGACCAGCCTTAGAGTGCTGTAAGTACTCACAATTACCATAAATGAGCCTTAAATGTAAGTATATGGAAATGATCATGTGAAGTCGGTAGGTCATTATCACGATATAATCCCAGACAGGGTGATCAGTCCTGTTTTAGATGACCCTACATTATTCCGCTTATTACATGGCTACTTGCCACATAAATAAATAAATGGATATGAAATATTGATTTGAATCGAAAAGATTATATTATGTGAGAAGAAGGAGACCATGGAGTGGTACAACAGAGAGACCTGCAACTAGCACAGTGTAGGAAACTGTTTGCCAGTGACAAGTGTCAATTATGCAGTATTTCACTATAAAATGCTGAAATTAACTAATAATAATTGTATTGACTATATTTATATAAATTAAGTATATTACTTAAGGACTTATTTCTAATAATAACAATAATAATTATTATTTTTTAAATATAAATAATAACTGTATCGTAAAAAAAAAAACATTTTTAGCTTACACTACTGTTCAGTATTTTTTGATCAGAAATACAGTAAAACAATATTGTAATATTGTAATTTTAAATACACTACCAGTCGAAAGTTTTTGAACAGAAAGATTTGTAATGTGTTTGAAAGAAGTCTCTTCTGCTCACCAAGCCTGCATTTATTTGATCCAAAATACAGCAAAACCAGTAATATTGTGACATTTTTTTTACTATTTAAAATAACTGCTTTCTTTTTGAATATTTTAAAATGTAATTTATTCCTGTGATCAAAGCTACATTTTCAGTATCATTACTCTAGTCTTTAGTTTCACTTGATCCTTCAGAAATCAATGTAATATGCAGATTTTGAAGAAACATTTTTTATTATAATTAATATCATCACAGTTGAGTAAATTTTTTCAGGATTCTTTAATGAATAGAAAGATCCATCAGCATTTATCTGAATAGAATGAATCATCAGCATTTATCTGAAATAAAGTTTTTGTAACATTATACACTATACCATTAAAAAGTTTGGCGTCAGAATAATCTTTTAAAAATATTATTATAGAAATTAATTCTTTTATTTAGCAAGGATGCTTCAAATTGATCAAAAGTGGTGATAAAGACATTTATAATGTTACAAAAGATTTCTATTTCAGATAAATGCTGTTCTTCTGAACTTTCTATTCATCAAAGAAACCAGTCATTTTTAAATATCAAAAATACTTCAAAATTTAACTGTTTTTGTACTTTGGATCAGATAAATGCAGGTTTGGTGAGCAGAAAAGACTTCTTCAAAAAACATTAAAAATCTTGCTGTTCAAAAACTTTTGACAGAATGTATCTGTTTTATATTTTAATATATTTTCAAATGTAATTTTATGATGGTAATGCTTATTTTTTAAGTCATTACTCCAGTCTTCAGTGTCACATGATCCTTCAGTAATCATTCTAACATGCCGATTTGGTGCCCAAGAAACATTTCTTATTATTGTCACTGTTGAAAACAGTTGTATTGCTTAATAGTTTTTCCACATAAAATGTGCTACTTTTTTCAGGATAATTTGATGAATAGAAACATAAATGTCTTTACTGTCATGTTGGATCAGTGTGTCTTTGCTGATATATAAAAAAAATAAAAATAAAAGCAGTATGTTGCAAGAGGCCATACATTACAGTAATTTTTACCATGTTTAAGAGGGCTTCATAGGCCACTGTTGTCCTATTTAATACTGTAAAGTTGCTTTGACACAACCCGTATTGTTAAAAGCGCTGTATAAATAAAGGTGATTGATTGACTGATTGATTGATTGATTGATTGATTGATTGATCAAGACAATGCACATATTTTTAAATTAAATGAACAGCACTTCAGTAATCACACTTTGACTGATCTCCTCATAGTGAACTCGCACAAGACTTGTCCTGAATTCTGAATCTTTACCCAGAGCCATCTGTATATGTTTAGCCTGTGTATCTGTTTGTTTTCTTGCCACTCTACAGAGACCTCAGCAGAAACCAGATCAAGTTCATCCACAGAGATGCTTTCCTTTCTCTCAGCGCCCTTACCAACCTGTGAGTGTTCAGTCATAAAATCTGCTCTCATAATTACTCACATTCAATGCATTTAAGTGGAAAAACTGCTGGGGAATTGAAAATATAATCGTCATGAATTAATTCATCATACATTGCTGTTTAATTACTTAAAGATATCAAAAATACTTTGATGCCGTTTCTCCAGAGCGCCTCTGATTAAACAACAAAACCATACGGGGCTTCCTTGTGTGTGTGTGTGTGTGTGTGTGTGTGTGTGCATGAATATAATTGCCTTTTTTCCATCATGCCATTAGGGATCTCAGTCTGAACTCCCTAGCCAGTATTCCTACCGCAGGACTGAGTGCACTGAACCAGCTGAAACTGACTGGAAACGTGGAGCTGAGGAACGGCCTAATGTCGAAGAGCCTGCCTAAACTCAGGTTAGAGCTCTTCACAGCCCTTCTCATGAGCCGTGACTGATTACAGGTCATTAAAGTTGCTCCGGTGTCCCAGTTCAGTTTATATGAATAATGACGTGACGTCCCAACCTTCACCCGTACTCTGTAATCACACTCACAGTGCACTCAAGAAATCAGAGAGACCTTGAGCCTTCCTTTGATCAAAACCCAGATAATTAAGTAACTCTTTGGGTCTTCCAAAGCAGTTTTTCCCTCTCTTGCTCACTCTCTTTCTATGTCCCCACAGGTCCATAACGGTTCCCTATGCCTACCAGTGTTGTGCTTTTGTGGCTTGTGACAGTGCAGTTAACTCGGCGGAGGATGACGAGAGGAGAAATGCATATGGTATGACTTTTTGGTGTGCACTATAATGCAGTTAAGCTCAGCAGCATGCTGCTTTGGTGTTTGTGGCCGCATGTGATTGAATGCAGTGGTCTGGCTGTATTTGTGTGTGGTATTATGTTTCTCTTAGTTGACATGCATATAAATATATATGATAGGTGGTGAAGAGGAGATGGAAAGGATTCCTCTGGTCATGCACTGCTCACCATCACCGGGTAAATAAAAAAAAGTCTCCTTTTGTTGTATCCAGAGGACTCTGGGATATGTAATGTTATGAAATACTCACAGGATTAGTGTAACATAACTATGTATTAGGAATGCAATAGGAATCCAATTAAAAAACAAAGCATAATATGGTATAGATGTATTATCTGTATACCATATTATTCTTTGTTTTTTAATTGGTATCAGACAATATTGGATATTTATCATCTGATTTACATATCAATATCTTAATTTACATTTAGATTAACTTTGCAATCATCTAACAGTCACCTTAATTTAATGTTAATCTTTAAAAACACTAATAATTGAATAATGCGTGTACATTATAATGTTGGAATGCTTAAACTTTTTTTAATCAATTTAAAGAAAATAGTACAGAATTTTCAGTAACACTTTACAATAGGGTTTCATAAGTAAATGTATTACAAATAATACAAATAAAGAATACATATAATGAACAATACATTTATAACAGGATTTATTAATCTTTGTTAATGTTAGTTTATTTAAATTCACAGTACATTAACTAATGTTAACAAACACAACTTTTGATTTTAATAATGCATTAGTAAATGCTGAAACTAACATTAACTAAGATTAATAAATGCTGTAGAGGTATTGTTTATTCTTAGTTCAAGTTAACTAATGTAGATAACTAATGTTAAATAATGAACCTTTAGATCGTTCGTTAGATGGTCGTTAGATTAAAATAATTACCTGCTTATCATATTTTCTGTGCATCCCTACTGTGTACACTGTCATTCAAAAGTTTGCGGTCAGTAAGATTGTTTTGCTGTTGTTTTGGAAAGAAATCAATACTTTTATTCAGCAAGGACACGTTAAATTGATCAAGGACACATGGAATTGATTGAAAGTGACAGTGCAATTTTTTTTTAATTTTATATATTTGATTTAGAACTGTTGTTCTTTTGAATATCAAAGAAGTAGCACAACTGTTTTCAAATTGGATAATAAGAAATGCTTCTTCCAGATCAGCTATTAGAATGATTTCTGAAGAATTATGTGACACTGAAGACAAGTGGCT
>NC_133363.1:41526972-41560802 GCF_049309525.1 Garra rufa | reverse complement strand
ACTTGTTGGGAAGCTGGATGATCCGATTGACCGTGTGGTTCATCTGCCTGGTGGCGCTCCTTTTCAACTGCCTGGTCCTCGCAGCCACCTTCTCCCCACGCACCTCTCCTCTCTCCCCAGCCCGCCTCCTGGTGGCTCTCCTGGCCTCTGCTAACCTGCTCACAGGAGTCTACGTGGCAGCACTGACACTCCTGGATGCGATCACCTGGGGCTCATTTGCCGAGTACGGCGTGTGGTGGGAAACAGGCGCTGGGTGTCAGATTGTGGGCTTCCTCGCTGTGTTTTCCTCCGAGTGGGCCGTCCTGCTGCTCGCATTAGCTGCGGTGGAGCGTTGCTTGGCTGTGAGAGCTCTAATGGGAAAGGCGGGAGCTCTGAGGTCCAGTGGCGAAAGAAGGGAAAGACGAAGGAGGTTCGGTATCGCAGCACTCCTGTTGGGATTGGTATCTGTCGCAGCGGCCTGCCTCAGTCTGTATCACGGATCAGCCATGGGCTCTCCTCTCTGCCTGCCCTTCTCCGAAGGCCCCGGACCAGGCCTGGGGTTCACAGTGGCCCTGGTGCTCATGAACACACTAGCGTACCTGCTGAGCGCGGTGGTCTATACGCGATTGTACTGCAGGTTGGGCCGTGCCCAACTGGCTGACCCCGAGCAGGCTGGATCTGTGAGGCACATCGCCTGGCTCATCTTCACCAACTGCATCTTCTTCTGTCCCGTGGCAGCTTTCTCTTTCGCTCCCTTGCTGGCCGGCACCAGTAATGCAGTGGGCGGACCAGAGATGGCCAAATCTGTGACCCTCATATTCTTTCCTCTCTCTGCCTGCTTGAACCCCGTGCTTTACGTCTGCTTCAGTCCCTCCTTCAGATACGACTGGCTTCGTCTTAGAGGACGAGGGAGGGCTGGAGGTTGTAGCGGGCTGCAGGTTACCAAAGGGACGGTAGCAGGGGGTTCGGCAGCATCCGATGACGGCGAAGGCCTGTCTGCCGACTGCGGGATGTACACAAAGCTTCACGGTGACACTCGGGGAATGTGCGAACACTGTGACGCCGCCCTTCATATCAGCACGTCTTCCTCTTCCGCTTCCTCCTCTTCATCAGCCTGCAGACATTTAGTGAAATCCCACAGCTGTCCTGCCTTGATGGCAAACGCACCCCAGTGCTTGAGCTCAGAGGGGTACTGGCCCGACACCGGGACGCTTTCAGCTCAGTCAGAATATGGAGATGAGGGGGATTCATTCGTGTCGGACAGTTCGGAGCAGGTGCAGGCATGCGGCCGGGCATGTTTCTGTCAAAGCCGCGGCCTCCCTTTAGTACACTACTCTTATAACATCCCCCGCATGACAGACTGAGCTCACAGCCCCGAGCGCTCACACACTCACTTCCTCACACAGTCCTCCAGGGTGTGGAGTGTCCCTGTTCCTCAAGGACAGAGAACAGGGAGGGGCTGGAGACATGGCTGTAGAGCCGTGGAAATGCAAACAGACCGGAAGCACTTTCTTTTCACACTTGTGTGTGTGTTTGTGTGTGTATGAGTGAATGTAGACCGAATCCATGAAAAGGGAAACTGACAATACGGAAAGACTCACTGAGCCAAATGTTGTCAGCAAACAACACGTCTTGTTTTCTGTTTTCTGTCCCCCTCAGCCAAATTCAGTTGCATTGGGACCCAGGGCTGATTGACGGTTGACGGACAGTGATCTTATCTCCTAGTGCCTGCCTTCAGTTTGCAAAAGAGTAGAAATTGTCTGTTTATTTTCCTGGGGCATTTTTAAGACAGAAAAAATATATTTTCCCTTTATATTCTTACAAACGTTTGTCCTTTTGATTTAAAGCAGGGATATATGTGCCATTGTTTTTAGTGATGTTGATTCTTTTTCTCTTATACCTTGTTGTTGTCATAAATCCTGACTGTGGCAATGTAGCAAAGTTCCTCCTTATACTGGAGTTCCAGTATGCCGATGAGAATGTAATCTACACGTTTATGTTCACGCTGTCTTGTGTTCCCTCACATTTTCTTGGAGTAAGTTCACGGTGGCCGTTAGTTTCGAAAAGCATTCATTCCTTTCTTGTTTATTGTAAAAGTGATCCTAAAAATCACAATCCTC
Source organism: Garra rufa (assembly GCF_049309525.1). Taxonomy (NCBI): domain Eukaryota; kingdom Metazoa; phylum Chordata; class Actinopteri; order Cypriniformes; family Cyprinidae; genus Garra; species Garra rufa. The sequence continues at coordinate 41,558,703 of NC_133363.1, read as the reverse complement.
TCCTTCAACTAACTGAGTGATCCAGTAATGCCAGTACAGAACTGTTTATTAAAAGAAATTGTCTTTAATTTATGTTCTACAGTGACATTTGGATGTCTTGACCAGAGCGCTTCCTTAATCACTAGTAAGTTTCTAATAATTTATTGTAAGACATGGAATTGCTTTGGTGAACGAATGGCGAACGACGCTTATTTTATTCTGCTATTATTCCTGACAATAATGTCACTAGATCATTTCAGTATGCGTTTTGTACACTGGGTAGAGTAAAAAAGGGTTTTCATATTAGAACTCCTTCCTGTCCAGATAATCTGGCTATACATTCTTACTATTTGAATGTCAAAAAATGGATGCGCCAGCATTACTATTATTTTATAATATTAAGTTATAGTTAAACTAGATAGAAAAACTATAACTGGTTGACATTAATATGTAGACCACAGCTACTGGAAGACCACAGCTACTGGAAGAGCTAAAGTCTAAATACTCACGGATACTGAGTGAAATCCACGCTGAGAAACTCCTTCAGTGGCTGTGGAGTCATGACAAGCATGACCTGTCTACATCCTGCCAGAATGGCATCTAGCGTTTCTTGTCTCTGCCATTTGTAAGCTCTTGCAGTAGTTGTGGTCTACTAAAAGCCTAAAAGGCATCAGGGCTAAAGTGGAGAGAACAAAGACGCAGGTCTTTAGGAAGTTTTATTTGTCCACAGGCATTTCCCATTCTTTTCTCCTCTTCTTATTGCTTGGAAAGCAGTTAAGACTTACATCACTTCTCTTGTTGCCCTTCGACTAAAAATTCTAACCAAAAGCCGCACAATGTGTCACTGTATCAGTATTTTATTTTCCAAGATATGTTGCGGTAAAAATAGCAACAGGTAGCGCCACTAAATCACAGAGTGCAACCATTTTACATCATCAAAATAATGGCACCACCCATAGTCCAAAATATGTCGAAAATGATGTGGATTTTTTAAATAACGTAAATCTTTCATGAGTTTTCTACTACATATTTCATTATTTAAAGGGATAGTTCACCCAAAAATGAAAATTCTGTCATTAATTACTCACTCTCAAGTCGTTCCAAACCTGTTAGACCTTCATTTATCTTCAGAACACAAATTAAGATATTTGTGATGAAATCTGAGAGCTTTCTGACCCTGCACAGACAGCAATAGAACTGACACTTTTGTGCACAAAGAAAACAAAAATAACAATTTCTTCAAATAAGTAATGCTGGGTAAAAAATTGCAAGTCATCCTCTGTTGAAATCTTCAGACATGAAGACTGTTTTAAGTACAGTGTGTGTCATCTTCTGCTTGTAAACAAATAGTAGCTCCTCGGGGTTCTATGTCAGAACTTTAGATGGCAGCAAAAGTAATCTAAATGTAAAAATAGGAAGAAAGCATGCACAGATATCCAATATTATTCAATCCTAATTTAATACATTTTAAAAATCTTGAATGCTGTGTATCCCTACACAAAAGCTAAGGAAGCAGTCCTTATGAAAACCCTTTTTTCCCTCTACACTTCACATCCATACAGTAGCACTCTTGTTTGATCAGCTGTCTGATATATTGATGTTCAAGTTGCCAGTAGGCTATGTCACGTGGGATGGACAAGGGGACCAATGTGTGTCTTTGTGTTTAGGAGTACAGAACAACGTTTCATCATCATGATTCCATTTGTACACCTTTGTCCTTGTATGTTCAGGAATTCAAGTGAAAAGAAATGTGTGTTTGTTTGCCTTAGATACCGAATGTCAACACCTTCCTTTGGTCTTCTAATATGTTTGCAAAGTGGATGCCATTATGCCAGTCATATAAGCTCTGGCAACTGACAAGCCTTGCAGGTCGTAGCTAATAGAACTGACAGAATTCCAAATCGTGTGTGTGTGTGTGTGTGTGTGTGTGTGTGTGTGTGTGTGTGAGAGAGAGAGAGATCTGAATATGTGTGTGTGACTATAGAGATGTCAGTGTGTGTGTTGTAAATTATTTTTGTAGGACACGTCTAATCAAAAATGGGATGCATTGTCTAACTGTGGAAGCTACCTCTTCAACCGTAGCGGCTGCCAGTAGTGAGTAGTACATGTGGTTACGTTTTCATGTTTATTTTGTTGAAATGATTGCTTGCGCTGTAAATACATCTAGTTGTACGTTCTCACTGAATGAGTCACGCGTTAGTTTGTACTGGGAGAAAATGACATACTGTATACAGACATTTTTGTAAACCAAACTATATAAACTGATTCGCTTTAAAGACGGGAGTGCTTGTCCTTTGTTATTAAGTTTCCCTCTTGATAGTTTATTCCCTTTTGCTTGACGAGTTGCATCTGCTTTTTATTCCAGTGGAGCTAAAAGCTTCTGATACTGTTCATTAAAATAGCTTTAGTCTCACTGATAGATTTAATGTTTTAGCCTTGCGGTGTTATGACTGTCATCCTAAACAGGCCCATCATCTTTATACAACTAACTGCAGCTCCTAAAACTTCACCTTCATGTCATAACAATGCACATCCGAAAATAGCAGCTATCTTCAATATGAAAACGTTTCATGTGGTTAATGCATTAATTATTCTTTAACCTGTCGTGCCATTTAAATACTTGACGAGATTAGTAATTCAATTAATGGAGCATTAGTACGTTTTTCTAAAGAGAGGAGAGTGTCTACAAAACAATCGCCTGCTCAACCCATGGGAATTATCTGTTCCCTAAAAGGAAAAAACATCAGAGCCGGTGCAGTGGAAAACGGCTCCGCCAATCAAACGGGCAGGGCTGGGGAGTGTGGAACCACCAGACACTGCCAGAAGGCATAGGGAGGGATTCGTAATAAAGGCCAGTCGATCCTCCTAATTTTCCTGTTATCAGTCTCCCGATGCTTAACTGGAGGGGCGGAATAAGAGAATTTCAAGTAGACCCCCTGGAGCTCATCGTCGAGTTGCGAAAACATCTCAGTGGGAATCTTTCCTAAGGTGGCCGTAATTGTACCAACCACTTAAGCGTGAAAGCTTTCTACAATAAACCTTATTACATTCACGCTGGTTAACGCTTGATAAACTGCCATCTTTCTCCAAACTTGTAATATTAGTTGTACAGACTAAACCTCCTCGACTGAAGATGCTGAAGGCTGATCTTACCTGACTTACAGTTTGGTGTTTGAGGAGATCTATGGTGTTCATTGCAGAACTCACTGCGTGTGTTGAATGGATAGCTTTGATTAGGCAGGAGTGAGAAGGAGTAGCCTGCCAGGATTTGTTATTACCTTAATGTTCCTGGTGATAGACTAAAACCATCCAGGCTGAGAAAAAGACTCATTACTAAGACTAATATCACCGTCAGTACTAAATATACGGCTTGTGACAGGCAATTCAACATGTAATTAGTGATTCTGACACGAGGGAGGCCTCATATGCTCCGGTTGGTCGTGGCTCGTACCTGCCTCTAGATGGCAGCGCCGTTCAGCTGGTTTACAACGCTGACGCTTTCTCATCTCCGTGCAGCTTCAGCTTTACATTAAACGCAGAAGATTTTCCCCAGCTGCTGAGAGCCTCTGATCTTTCGAAATGTCCTCCTGTAACCTTCATGTGTAAGTGCACCCTGCATGGACCTGCTTAGCCATCACATTAGCCTAGCAGCGAAACCACCTGCTAGCATATCAACTTCAGGTGGGCTAATGTAAAGCGCTCACTGTTTTAACATTATACATTAGCATAAATGTTTAAAAAAACGTCTCAGAAAGTCTGTATATGCCACCATCTAGCTTTAAGAGTTATGTAAATGTGCTCCAGATTTATAAGCTGTTGTTTACTTCTGTCGTCTCTAGTATTTATTTGACTATTTTCAATATACTGCTGAAGCAATTAATCTTCTGTACCATATAAAGACGTATGACATTGCCATTTTATAAAGTATTTAGTCTCTAGGAGGGTTGCTATGGTGATTCTACGAACTGGAAAGGCTTATATAGCTTTACCTGTTCTCTTGGATGCATTTTCAGTTTGCGTTTTTAAAAATGACTTTCTTACTGTACCTAATGATCTAGTGTTCATATTCATTTAAGTGAGATTAAATGCAAATTAGGCGTCTCAGTTGAAAGGTCTGTGACAGATGTTTCCACACTGGAATTTGTAATGTTTTACACATAATCTGTTTATCAGATATCTGTCCTGCCACGCACTCCGGAAAGCTTGAATCATTAAGAAAGTATGGAGAAAGGCCCAAACTGAGCCGTCGTCAGTTCAGCAATTTAGAGAGCTAGAAATCTTCAAGCCTTTAAATTAGGCTTCCTTCACCATGTGCAGAATTTTACAAGGTTTCATTAAACAGAGTCATTAGCACATAAAAGTCATTCAGAGCGCAGTACCGACGGAGCAGCTGAGCCACAAATCTCTCCTAGTGCAGTTTCCGGATACGGGACAAACTGGGGACAAACTGTGTCGCTGGACCAGAACCATAGGAAAGAGAAAGTAGCTTAAAAAAAAACAAAAACATAATTGGCATTCAGAATGTTGATTCTTTTTGGCATGAAATGAATAAGCAAGGGTATCAGTAGAGCTGTCCATCTGGACCTGGAAGAAACAACGTAGGCTGAGTTTGTCAAGAAACTTAAGCTGTTAAAAATAAACTCCCCTCAGTCTGTCGGCTACAAATTCAGTCAGCTGTGGCACACAGTTGAAAATCTCACACGCCAAATATAGTTCCACCTAGGGCTGGGCGATATGGCTGAAAACTATATCACGATATCAGTGTTTCATATCGGTCGATATCGATAATTATTGATATTTTTATGACCCATTTAAAATAAGGACCAGGAGAAAAATATATTACACTCAAGCATTTTTATTTTAAACTTAACCTTCCTCTGATCATAATCCCCTCAGTTATTAAGACAGAAATGTCAACAACCATGGAAAACTCAAATAATTAAAATGTAAACATAAGTCTAAAGTCACAATATACACTTAATTATCTCTTAATCCTCAATTCAAACCCCATTCATTGTCGATGAAGTGAATGGTCAAGCTAATGTATGGCCCAGAAGTACAGCTTGACCACAGGTCAGAGGTTGTTGCAAAGTACTTGGCTGATTATATTTTTTTCTGCACAGATTGCTGGTTGCCAGTAGCCAACATTACTTCTTTCCCGGTACTTTAGCCTATACTTTGTGTAATATCAAAAATATTTATTTAAGTGAAAAAATAAGTCCAAAACTTTCAACATTTTGAACAATAGGGCCTTACAATCTTTTTTTTTTTTTTTTTTTTCAGAAATTCTTGTTTTAATTTTTCTGATAATCAAAAGAAAGCAAAATCACAGATTTATTTTTAAAAATAAAAATAAGCGTAGCTTTACTGTTAAAATTAATACATAGAAGAAAAATGATATTCAGTTAAACAAGGTTTAATAATAATAGTATTTTTTCAACAATTAAGTGGTGACTCTTTATTTTTTATCATATATATTGTTTTATGTAAATTATTTAAATGTGAATATATAAACACCTGCATTATACTGTACAGTAATACAAGACTAATATTGTTCTGTTACATGTTAAACCGTACTTTTATTTTGACAGGTTGCCGTGAAGTTTCAGTGTGTAATACAGTATGAATGATGCTAGTTTCACTAATGAAACGGTAAAATTGACAAAAAGTGACACTCACAGCAGCTTTGGAGATGTATTTATTGGAGTTTGTCTGTTCATGTGAGATGCAAAGGCCAAAAATTAGCGGGAGCGTCACGTGTGCTTCAGTATGCGTGTAGTGAAAATAAAACGCGTCTCCTCCAAATACATATAGAGGCAAACGGAACATGCAGGATTCTTATTGAAACTGTCTTTTTGCATTTCAGTTTTCACAGACACTAGTCCATATCGCGATCTGAATTAATTAACAGACCAACTTTTGATTTATTGGTCCAAAAATCGACGAATTCCGCGGCATTCCGCCCTATAGTAAAGTCCGTTTTTTGAATGGAGTCCGCGATCCCGTCTGTGAGGAGACATTGTAAACGCGCGATCATGTAGAGACAGAAATCAAATGCCGTCGTGTAAATAAGATAAATAACATAAGGCTATTTAGTTTGTTTAATACAACAACATGGACCCGTTCTGTAGGAAAGATAACCTTAACTTCTATTGTGATCTGGCGCTATGAACTGAACGTTAAAGGGGGGCTGGGCGGGCTGACGAAGAATACAAAATATCGAACGTTTTATCGAACACATTTTTTATTGATATCGATCTCTTGTCTATCGCGATATATATCGTTATCGTTTTATCGCCCAGCCCTAGTTCCACCTTACCTTCCACCCCACCTTTAACCCACAAACACTGCACAAATGTAATATAATCTGTGTTATTTTAGTATTGTTTATATACTATTGTTAGTTAGCATTAGGATTTTAAATTAGCTGTGTATATTTTCAGTTTATATGTTTATGTTTTCAGATTTTAGCGTTTTTGTCATTTAGAATTTTGAAATATATTTCTATTTAGCTTTAATTAATTTCAGTAATTGTAGTACTCAACCTTAACTTATTTTATTTCAGTTAGTCATTTCTGATTTCAAGTTGCCTTGTAATTTTTATTTCCTTTCCTTGCTCTCTTGGTTTGTTTACATTTATATTCCATTTTACTTCAGCAAACAGTTGTTAATGGTTTTACTTTCAGTTAACAATAAAGTCTCTTCTGCTCACCAAGCCTGCATTTATTTCATCCAAAGTACAGCAAAAGCAGTAGTATTGTTTTGTTTTGTTTTGACCATTTTAAATAACTGCTTTATATTTGAATATATTCTAAAATGTAATTTATTCCTTTGATCAAACTAAATTTTCAGCATCATTACTCCAGTCTTCACTGTCACATGATCTTTCAGAAATCATTCTAATGCTGATTTGCTGTTCAAGAAACATTTAGTATTTATTACTTAAAGTTTTTCGGAACTTTCTGTTTATCAAAGAAACCTGCAAAAATCTACTTAGCTGTTTTCAACATAATAATAATGATGTTTTTTTTGACCAGCAATTCAGAATATTAGAATGATTTCTGAAGGATCATGTGACTGGAGTAATGATGCTAAAAATTCAGTTTTGAAATCACATGAATAAATTTTAAAATATATTCAAATAAAAAACAGTTATTTTGAACAGTAAAAATATTTCAAAATTTGACTTTTTTTTTTTTTTTTTTTTTTTTTTGCTGTACTTTGGATAAAAAAAATACAGGCTTGGTCAGCAGAAGAGACTTCTTAAAAAAAAAAACATTAAAAATCTTCCTATTCAAAAACTTTTGACTGCTAGTGTAATGTAATGTAATCCAAATAAATAAAGTAACAAATATAATACATCAGTCATAGTCATCACCTTACTTCAAAGGATAAAAAAGACAATTTGTCCAATCTGTTTGGCTATATTAAATATTTTTTTAAATAACTATTTGCTTAACGACTACTTAGATATGCTGCCCAGAATCTGAGCAGTTACTCTCACGTCTATTGGATGCTGACATGCTTGAAATAATTTGTAGCAAAAATTAGTATGAAGGTCAGTCTCCACCAACAAAGTCAATACGTGTAACCACATCAATAAAACATATTAGTCTGTACTATTTAGACACACCATGGTTTTCTGATTGTTTTCTGAATGGAGCCAAGTGTGTTTACTCAAAGTTTAAGATAAATACAGTCAGACAGCATGTAAACTGCAAGTTAGTTCCGGTTGAATTTTAATGTCACCACCACTATAACAATCTTTCAGTACAAACTTAGCACGATTTCTCTCCACTCAAGAGGCTGCTAATAGCACAGTTCATCTCCCCATGGCCTTGTCTGTGGTATCTCTGACAACACACTCTGCTCATATCAGCAGACATTATTTGATAAAGGGAGCAAAGGGCACGAATGTGCTGAGGGATTAGCGCTCGCTAACATTACAAGGTAATTCACAGTGGCACATCTGCCATCTTGATTGTTTGTACAGAAAGCACACACCTAATCACACTGAGTTGCCCATTTTCATCTCCCCCTGGCTTTCCTCTCTCAGCGGCTGAAGGTGATCACCGCCTCATTGGGGAACGGCTTCAGCTTAGCCACATCCTGCTTATGCAAGCTTATCTCGCGCTGTCAAACATCTCACACAGATGCACCGTGGCAAGGCTCGTTTTTAAGCTCCTGTGTTGATGAGGAAAGCTTATTTTAAAGTATGGGATGTAATGTTTTGCCGTTTCAAGTTATTTATCAGTGTCATTTTACTAGATACTGTATACTACAGTATGGACAGTAGATGTTGTGTGTAATATTTGTAGGTACAAATAGAAATGTACAACTATCGGGAGCCTATTATACAACTCTCAGATCAACTGATGCTTGATTGTGATTGGCCAATCGTGGCATCCAGTGGTCAGATATTTCGTAAGGAATAATTGACAACGGACCGTAGAATTCTTAGAAAATAATGCACACCGGAGGTGGTGATGCGGTCACGACGCGAAGCGGAGTGGCTGTTCCACCTCGGGTGTGCGTTATTTTCGCAGAATTCTACGGCCCGAAGTCAATTATTCCGCTTATACTACAGTTACCACACCTCAAGACATCGATCAGATGATATATTTCAAGACATTCGTCTGGTTTTTATCCTTAAAACGCTATTGTGAGTAGGATTAATTTCTTACGCAGCTCATATAACAGCTTCGTTGCTAGATCCAAAACGTCATTTTAGACCTAGTAACGACGCTTGAGCCGTTGATAGCAAACTAATGCAGTTAATAATGAAGTTTAGACCGACCGACAGACAAGCAGACGGACGGCAAGAGAGGGGGGAGAGAGTTTAAGATCGTAAATTACCTCTCTCAAGTCTGTGTGTCTCTCAAAGGTGACTGGCAGCATCGTCTCTACTGACAGTTAAACTTTAAGTTCATTTTCTTCAAGACCACGCCGTTGTTACCTCGCGTGAGAACTGTCATGTCGTTTTTAAGTTGTTTATCGTCATCGTCAGAGATGCGCTAACAACATTAGCGCGAATGCTAACGTGAGTGCTAACTGTATGTGTGTGCGTCTGTGAGTGAGAGACAGCGAGAGAAATAGAGTATGTGCTTTCCGTACATAATAAAACGTAATATTGTGGAAAAAACATGGACATAATCTGTCATTTTTATCCTGTTGTTTACTGTATTTATTAGTTTTGCCAGTGTCACTGTAGCTTTTGGTTATTTTGCCGGTTTGGGCTGTAAGGACCTTTGAAATAACTGAAATGTGTGGCGAAGTGATATAGACATGTACTGCGGTCAAAAGCTGCCTGGAACTACGTTCGCCGTGCGTTTCCCTGAAAATAATGCACACCTCTAGAACGTTCGTCAGCCAATCAGATTCAAGCATTCAACGGCCCTGTAGTATAATTTAAAATAATTAACACTCATTAGAAATGTTATATATCAGTCGGCGCTGATAGCCGTTTGGTTAGCGCGCCGACATATAGCGCCATTGTGCTCCGGGCGTCCCGTGTTCGAATCCCGACCCGAGGACCTTTCCCGTTCCCTCCCCCTATCTCTCTCCCACTTCGCTTCCTGTCCTATCATAATAAAGGCAAAAAGGCCAAAAAATAAATCTTAAAAAAAAAAAAAAAAGAAATGTTATATATCAGACCAGTAACTGAATAAACTGAAAACAAGTGATTATAAGCTGTTGAAATGCTATTGGCAGTGAAAGAGACTGTCAGAGTGGTGCACACACATAAAAAACGGTGCTCATAGAGTGCGGAAGTGTTAACCAAGTTAGTTTTGCCCTTTTATAGGCTTTGAATGGTTAAATACACACACTTATATGTGTCAAAATTCCTGTCTTTGCAAGTATCCTTGTAAACACAGTAATATAGATCTTAAGTGAAAGCAAACAGCTGAGAAAGATAACATATGTGTAACAGTGTATTGGATCCGGGCAGCTCTTAAAGTGACAGCAGTCTAATATTCCTCCTGTCTGTCATTCATGTTAATCAAACAACAAATGAGAAAAAAATCTCTCTCTGCTCTTGACTAAACCACTTTTATAATTTTAGTGAGAAAAAATATATTTAATTTACACAGTGAAGTATATTAACTGTTTTTGCTCATTTGATTACTTTATAAAATGTATATAGCATTTCTTATTTATTTGTTCTACTTTAGTTTTTTGTTTTATTGCTTGTAATGGTTTCTTTAATCACTGACTTTACTTTTTTATTTAGGTGACAACAATTATGAAATTTCAATGGTATCAAAAAATGTATATCATAAAGACCTTATTTAAAGCAAATAAATAAATAAACCTATATCCTAATATGCAGTCAAACAGAAAATTATTCAGACACATATAATTTTTTGTACTAGTGGGTGCAGGACACTATAGTTTATTTATGTAAGTGAAGATAGCAAAAGAAGGTAAACTGTGACATATTATACCAAAAAACTCTTCATACAGTGGACTACCAGTAAAACTGAAAAAAAAAAAAAATTGGGACCAAAAATTTGATTTGACACTTTGACCTGACCATGTTTTGTTACATACCTTTCTATCGAAGTTATCTGACATTATCAAGATGAATTTGTTCTGACACAGTTTAACTCCTGAGTTCTTGTCATATTTTATTTCTATTTTCTAAACTATAGCGAATAAACTGTGATAATGTGAGAAATGTTGAAGGTGTCTTCATGAATTTTGGTTTGACTTGAAATTGTTACCGTGAAATAAAATTACTCATATTGTGATATAAGATTTTTGTCATATCACCAAAATGATATGTCATTTTAACTATATAAATACAATTTTAGATTTGTTTGTTACTTAGAGATTGTAAAATCAAACATTTCTCACACCAATAGGCTGCTAGCTTAATAATTCTGTTTTTTTTTAATAATTAATATTTTATATTTAATTTTAAATACTATTTTAAAATCACGTTGTACAATACACAGGCGACAGTAGTGCTAACAGACTATACTGATAGCATACAAGCCGCAGTTACAGATGGCTATTTCCCAATTGCAGACCCATTTGTCTGGGGACCTGATTGTTCTCGAGCCTGCCATTCTGAGAAATTGGGTCTCCTTTAAGACCCCAAGCGATCCCGTTGGCTCAAAGAGCTTTTAATGGCTACTCTCTTTAGTACCTGATTACAATTGAGTGCAAAATCACATATGTTGTTTAAACTGTAATGACCATTAATGTCAATATAATGACTGTTAATCTATGTTTTAGTTAGCTTATGTACTACCATAGCATTCAGGTAGCCGATTAGCCTGATAGCTTAGCGTATACCCTACACTGTGACACTTCACCTCACAACAACCTGTAATGCACTGTACTGTGTGTTAAATGCCCAAATATCTCAGTTATTAAAATACCAATGTAATAATAATTACAAGCAAGCAAATGTAGACATATTTTAAATGAATGTCGTTGTAATTAGTAAGTCTATAACTAGTTGCTGGAGACCTGATTTCAAGGGAGAACATGGTTTTGTGCTTCTCGTATTATTGCTGACTCTCTTTTTCATGCAAAAGCTAATTATAGTATTTCAGTTCAAATTATTGTCCTGTTGATATTGTTTTGTAAATGTTGTTTTTTTTTTTCAGGTAAGGCTACTTAATCACACAAATCAATATTTCATGTGCACATACATTTTATTTGGTGAGTAGCTGTGTAATAAATGGATAATTACAGCCAGCTGCAGCTGTAAATGGTATGATTTATAATATGAAGGTGCATGAAATCAACACTTTACACTCTTGACATGGTCTTTCTAGGTCCAGTGGAAAGTCACACCGTGATCATATGATCTCACATTGAGCGAGCAGGTGGGTTTGTTGTGATGTCATGAAACGAGTGTCAGGTAATCCATTACTCTGTCATTCACACATATCATCCGTGCCATCCCACAGGGGTGCTCTAATTCACTCTGACACTGCGGAGTTCCTCGCAGTAGGTGGTTGTTTTAAGGGTAGCTGGGCCCTAGTGTCCACAATGTCCTTTATCTCTCAGCAACTGCTTCCCTCAGCCACTGATTTAGGCATCCGTTGCAATAGTGTGTGAAACACATCACAATGCAGCCTCACTGAAACATTTATGACTCTAAACTCTTGTTCTAGACACACTTTTATCCTCTGGCTCAGTCTTTAGTATTCATCCGCTGTGATAGGCAGAACACTGGTTGGAATGCTGCAGCGTGTATCATAATTGAACAAGTTTAAGCCTGATTGTACTTTATGTTCTGTTAAACGTGTAGTGTGTTTTCAAATGCTACACCATCTTAGGCTGTCGAGCCGCTGTCCCTGCTGGAAACAAACTGGGGCTGTAAAATAAATGAGATGTTGAATATGAAGGAGGGAAGGAAGGAAGTGGAATGAAGGGAAACAAGCTGCACGCTGCTTGTCTCTGGAGGGGGAGAAAACGTGATTTTCAGTGTTGTTCTAGTGAACTTCAGTGTTATTATGTAGGAGCCTCCAATGGTCTGATACAACATGTCTTATTAATGCATATTTATGGAAGCACTTCACAATAATGTTTGTTAAAGGAATAGTTCACCCAAAAATGAAACTTCAGTCATTTATTACTCACCCTCATGTCTCATATAAGATATTTTTGATGAAATACGAGAGCTTTCTGACCCTGTATAGACAGCAACGCAACTGAAATGCTTAAGGCCCAGAAAGGTAATAAGGACATCAATAAAACATAAATTCATCCCCCTCACTTTTTTGGGCAACATAGAGTTTTTTAGGGACCAGTGTGTATAAATCTAGATTTAAATTCAAAGAGAAAAAAATCTATGCTTGACCTAATGTTTTATTCGTATCCAAAATGAGGAGATGTAAACATTAGGAACTGTTAAACACTCTCATGCAGAATGTTTCATTCATACTTCAAGCCGGAGGGCGCTCTCCTACACAAAGTACAAAATGGACTCATAAACTAATAACTTATGACATGCCAGGAAATCCTAATATGGACAAAGGCATCTGTGAAGACAATACATGCGCAGTTGCAACAATTTATGTGACCCACAAAACATAAAAAACCACAAAAGCAGTCATTTTTTTACAATTTTGATTTCTACACCATCTGAAAGCTGAATAAATAAAGCTTTCCATTGATGTATGGTTTGTTAGGATAGGACAATATTTGCCCGAAATACAACTATTATCTGAGGGTGCAAAAAAAATCTAAATACTGAGAAAATCACCTTTAAAGTTGTCCAAATGAAGTTCTTAGCAATGCATATTATTAATCAAAAATTAAGTTTTGATATATTTATAGTAGGAAATTTACAAAATATCTCCATGGAACATGATCTTTACTTAATATCCTAATGATTTTTGGCATTAAAGAAAAATCGATAATTGGGACAGTGTATTGTTGGCTATTGCTAGAAATATACCTGTGCTACTTAAGACTACTTAAGGTTTTGTGGTCCAGGGTCACATATGGTTTATGTTTGTTTTTCAAGTCATCTTAGCATAATAAATCAAATGTCTGAATAATGCAATAATGCGGGCTAACCAGCGTTGCCAGTTTTTCACAAAATACACATTTTCTTCAACCCGCGGACATGAAAAATAACCTGTGCCAAGTGTTAAAGTATCTCAATTTCACAGGAAAACTGTGGACTTGGCATAGCATTTATTACAGTAGCCTACAGAAACTATAAAATATATTTTCTGCCTTATTCTGTAAAAATGGTAAAAAAAAAATGTTGCATATATAATTGCAAATAGGAAAATACAGGGCAAAAATATTACAGATTGCAAATTATTGGTAATTGTTCAGCAGTGTATTTGATTTCTTAGCTAATTAAAAGATATAAGAAAAAAAAACTATTTTGACATTCTATTCTTACCCCCACTATTTTTGACATTGAAGTCATTACCACCTTTCTAGGCCTTGAACATGGTAGTTGCATTGCTGTCGGATTTTATCAAAAATATAATTTGTGTTCCAAAGATGAATAAAGGTCTTATGGGTTTGGAACAACATGAGGGTGAGTAATTAATGACATTTTAATTAATTTTCATTTTTGGGTAAACTAACCCTTCAAGTACAAGACATTAGTTAACATGAACGAAAAATGAAAAACATTCTAAGGCATTTGTTCATCTTAAATGTTATTTTAAATGTCTACTAATGGAGTACATTAAAAGTTTAGTATCTCTTAAAATTATTTAATAGACCTAAGCCGACAAAAACTAACAATGAGCTAGTATTAGTTCATTTTAGTTAATGCAGTAACAAACGTGAATTGTTGGGACCTTATTGTAAAGTGCTAACCGATATTTGACTGAGTTCTCAAAGGTGTCATAAATTGCTGTCTTAACTTTGTCTCATTATGTAAGTAAATTACGTAACTACATTTTACATTAATCTTCAAACATTGTGCTTGCATGGATGAGTTCGGGCACAGTAATAGATCCGTAAAGAAATGAGATTGGTCATGGATTATAAAACCCGACTTGATGGAGAGTTTCACTAGAACAGACACCGGTCGCTGATTCAACTCGAGTCTGGCTACATTAACAGGCAAGAGTTCTGTAAGCATGAAACTCCAATGCCTTCATAGAATCACTCGAGGCAATTTTTAGGAAAAGCTTTCATTTTTTTCCCTCTTTGCTGCTACTCTAGTACCTGTAGAGACACTTTACTGGCTATAAACCAAGCACTTGATTGATTATTCATGGACAAATGCTCATGGAAAGGACAGCATATATCAAGTAGTCACAAAAAATTAGCAGCAAACCGAATTTAACGACACAACTGAGACAGAAGCTCCAAAGTCAAAGTCAAGTTGTACTGCAGAGGAGATACCCAGCCAAATATACTGACTGGCCAGTCCCTTATTCCCAATCACCTGATCGCAGGGCACTTTCACAGCTCTCCACATGTGAAAATCACTGTGTATAGAAATACTGTGCATATATATATCTGTATTTTTTTTTTCCTGTGCTGACGTTTTTTAGATTATGAATGCTAAGTACAAGTTGCTTTTTATATTATTTTATTTGAATAAATCTGAGCTGTCCCCCTCTCTGCTGTGTGTCATTGCAGGAGGATGTGACAGGAGGGCCGGCGGGGCAGAACACGTCCGCTTCCATTTGTCATAACGAAGTACTGTCATGCAAGGTGTGTGTGTTGAAACACTTTTACATCGGCATGTGTTTGTCACCATGGGACGGATCCGTGTCCATCCTCAGCATTCGGTAAGGAAGTCGTGCACGCAAACATCTCACGCGCATAACGATGACTACATCACATGAGCGCTTAAATGAATACGCAAAGCCATCCCATGTTCATGCAACACGCATGTCTATCTAGGCGTAGAAATATGACATTTTGCTCAGCCACACATTCATACATGGTTATGCATGGCTAACTTCACCCACATATTTCGCATTCTGAATCTCATTGGCTCAGACACCCCCTCCTTGACGTGGCCACACACACACATAAACAGGCTCGTGCTGTAACCACAGCGAGATAGGGCTGTGAGGGTCAGCTGAGCCCCTCCAGGCCAGATCCTCCTTTCCACATGAGTGTGTCCAGTCTCCAGTCCTCACCCCCTCCCCTCTCCTTCCCTCTCCTCTTGGGCCACGGGCTGCAACATGGCTCTGAATACTCCAAAGACACACTAAATCAAGTCCTCATCGCAAGCTGTGTCTTTTATTAGAGTTATATAAGTGTGTATGACGGATAGAAAGAAAGCGAGGGAGTTGCTCCTGTTTTTTAGCTTCGTGCTGAGGGATGCCGGGTAGAAAATAGAGATTTCGGGACGGTTTCACTTTTATTGACATGATTTAATTCACTAGTCTATAAAATTGTGTTTTAAGATACTTTCGCCGTTGTCTTACCTGTTTGGAATTCGAATTGATTTCCGATGACCTGTGGCCTACGTAAATAAGTAGTTATAGCATAATACTGCACAGAGACATGGGGATTTTAAATCATGGCACTCAATCTTATTTGGTCTGATGCACTAAGGCAGGGGTTCTTGGAGCCTGAAGGCTTCGAGGAGCTGTCACACATATCTGATGTAATGTGGAGGCCAGATGCACAGTGATACCACAATCAGAGGCTCAGTTGCTCCGCTCATGCTATCTCATACAGACACTAACACACACACACATACACAGCACCTCTCACAGCCATTTGAGGGTTGTTTTGAACAAAAGCAATGACATTTTATGAATGCATCAGTCTTGAGTACTATGCTGTGTTCTATAAACAGGCAAAATCTGACGTACACTAAGTTAAAGGATGGCAAGGGAGCCAAGAGCTTTTCAAACAATTAGAAAGAGAATATAAATGATGGTGAAAAACAACAAATATAAAATATAAGCTCAAATCATGTGTAAAGCACAAGTGGTGTAAAGCGCTGTTGTGATTGGCTGGTCAGTGTGATAATGGCAGCCTATCAAATTCACTTTATTATGATGATTGGCTGATTGCATCACATGATAATGCCCACCTCTCATCCTCACAACAGGTCTGCACATCAGCCTGAATCAGATGAAGCTGGAACATTTGGTCATGTTGACCTTGAAAAAATGAACTTGAAATGAAAATTGAATTTAAATGAATGCTGGTTTTTATAAATTAATATTCATATATATATAAATTCAGATAAATTAAAGGAACACCTCTGTCCCAGTCGGCATCAGTATATTTGCAATGTTGATCAAGAATTCCACAACTGTTGTAATAAATTAGATATTTAATAGCTGTAAACAGCCATTATAGAATATGTATTTCTAAATGATTGTAGTTACTTTAGAAGTGATTTTAAAAAGCACATGTATTTGAGAATTCAATAATAGTATATTTAATTTATTTTATATATATGTATGCACACTGCTGTTCAAAGGTTTGGGATCAGTAAGATTTGTATTGTTTTTTAAAGAAGTTTCTTATACTCATCAAGGCTGTGTTTATTTGATCAAAATACAGAAAAAAAGTTAATATTGTGAAATATTATTACAATGTAAAATAACATTTTAATATTTTAATATACATTAAAATATAACTTATTCCTGTGATTAAAGTTGAATTTTCAGCATCATTACTTCAGTCTTCTGTGTCACATGATCCTTTTTTCAGGATTCTTGGATGAATAAAAAGTTAAGAAGAAAAGCATTTATTTAAAATAGAAATATTTTCTAACAATATACACTATTGTTCAATAGTTTGGCTACAGTACATTTTTATCAGTCTTATTCAGTCTTACTGATCTTTTGAAAAATTTGAACAGCAGTGTATGTGTAATGCACACTCAAAAAAGATTTTTTTTTAAAGAAATCAGTACTTTTATTCAGAGAGGATACAATAAATTGATTAAAAAATTGCAGCAAAAACATTTACATAGTAACAAAAATATAAAATTTTTATTTTTTTTTAACTTTCTTATTTACCCAAGAATCCTAAAAAATGTGTCATGGTTCCACAAAAATATTAGTCTTCAGTGTCACATGATCCTTCAGAAATCATTCTTATGCTGATTTATTATCCAAAAAAAAGCCTAATATTTTTTTGGAACCTGTGATTTTTTTCTTTTCTTTTTCTTTCAGGATTATTTGATGAATAAAAAGTTAAAAGGAACAGCATATTTATTTATTTAAAATAGAAATCTTTTCTAACAATATACACTGTCGTTCAAAAGTTTGGGGTCAGTACATTTTTATTTTTTCTTTTGTTTAAAAGAAATTCATACTTTTATTCAGCAAGGATGTGTTAAATTGATAAAAAGTGATAGCAAAGACTTATATTGTTAGAAAATATTTATATTTTGAATAAATGCTGTTTTTTTTTTTTTTTTACTTTTTATTCATCAAAGAATCCTAAAAAAGTATCACAGGTTCCAAAATAATTATTGGCAGCACAACTGCCAACATTGATATTAAATCAGCATATTAGAATGATTTCTGAAGGATCATGTGGCATTTAAGACTGGAGTAATGGCTGATTAAAATACAGCTTTGCATCACAGGAATAAAGTATATTTTAAAGTATATTAAAATTGAAACCATAATTTTATATTGTAATAACATTTTGCAGTATTACTGCAACATTTGTAGCAACATTAAAACATTTACTGATCTTTTGAAAAATGTGAAAGCAGTGTATGTGTAATACACACACACACAACATATTTTTTTAAAGAAATCAATACTTTTATTCAGAGAGGATACAATAATTTGATCAAAAATTAAAAAAAAAAACATTTACATAGAAACAAAAATATTTGTAAAATATTAATAATTTCTTATTTATCCAAGAATCCTGAAAAAATGTGTCATTGTTCCCACAAAAATATTAGGCAGCAGAACTGTTTCCAACATTAATAATATTAATAATAAGAAATGTTTCTTGAGAACCAAATAAACAAATTGGAATAATTTCTGAATCATCATGTGACAGTGAAGACTTTAACTATTTTTTTTTAATTTACCTTTAATTTAAAATTTGAACTAAATTTTAAAGTGTAACTACATTTCACTTAAGCTTATACAATCAAAGCCATCACATCACAATGAATTAAAATGTAAAATATATTAAAACAAACAAACAAACAAAAAACATTTTAAATCATTTAAAGTTTACTTTTTACTGTATTTTCAATTGAGAATTCATTCAAAAACAACAACAAAAAAAAAAATTCTAAAGACCCTTAAACTTTTTGGGTGTTTGTGTGTGTGTGTATGTACAGTCAAGCCCAAAATTATTCATACCCCTGGCAAATTCTGACTTAAAGTTACTTTTATTCAACCAGCAAGTTTTTTCAAGAAATGACACAGGCTTCTCTAGAAAGATAATAAGACAATGTACAAGACGCATCATTGTGGAAAAAATTTCTCAGCTATTTCTCAGCTTTTATTTACATTTGAACAAAAAGTGGCATGTCCAAAATTATTCATACCCTTTGCAAACTGTCACAGTCTATGGGAAAATCCAAAGTTCTATACCATTCCAAATAGTCCAAGCTGTTCTAAAGCATCCTAATTACCCTGATTCATTGGGAACAGCTGTTTTAATCAACTCAACAGGTGAAAAACAGAATCTCTCTGCTGTTGGTTTGTGGACAGTCATGGCTAAGACAAAGGAGCTCACTGAGGACCTGCGGCTGCGCATTGTGGCTGCTCACAAGTCAGGAAAGGGCTATAAGAGCATATCTAAATGTTTTTAAGTTCCAGTGGCTACAGTGCAAAGAATTATTTAAAAATACAAGACGTTCCACACTGTGAAAAATCTCAGAGGACGTAGTCAGAGGCCAAAAGTGACACTTGTGCTGGCCAGGAGGATAGTGAGAGAGGTAAAAAAGAACTTGTTTTTCAGCCGGTGGACCAGGGAACCTAATCACAGTAAACAGCACCATGAAAAAGGAGCAATACATCAAAATTCTCAACAACAACATCAGGTAGTCTGCAGAGAAACTTGGCCTTGGGCACCAGTGGAGATTTCAGCACGACAACGACCCAAAACACACAGCAAAAGTGGTGAAGATATGGTTAGCAGACCAAACATTAACGGTTTGCCCAGCCAGAGTCCTGACTTAAATCCAATTGAGAATCTGTGGAGGGAGCTAAAGATCAGGGTGATGGCAAGGAGACCCTCCAACCTGAAAGAGTTTGAGCTCATCGCTAAAGATGAGTGGGCAAAATACCAGTGGAGACATGCAAAAAGCTGGTCAGCAATTATAGGAAGCATTTGAAATAGACAATAAAGGTTTTTCTATTGATTATTGAAAAGGGTATGAATAATTTTGGACATTTCCACAATGATGCCTCTTGTACATCATCCTATTATCTTCTGGGAGACATCTGTGTAATTCCTAATAAAATAAAAACTTGCCGGTTGAGTAAAAGTAACTTTAAGTCAGAATTTGCCAGGGGTATGAATAATTTTGGGCTTGAATGTGTGTGTAAATAAATAAATATATATATATATATATATATATATATGTATGTATATGTGTGTGTGTGTGTGTGTGTGTGTGTGTGTGTGTGTGTGTGTGTGTGTATATATATGGAATAATTCCTCCAGCATTCCATAGTGCATGTTTTAAGACCTTTCTCAGAATAGTGAATATAGTAGCCAGCATATGTTTTTGTCTGCCATATCTGAGCTCAATAACTCTCATTATGATATCTTAGGTTGCAGATGGAGGGTGATTTGCCGACTTGCAAGGGTTTGCATCATGGTCTCAGTCAGACATCCGTGAAGCCCCTCCTAAGCGCAAAGCATAACTGGTGCTCATTTGAAAGTCTAATGTGCTAATATGTCGGTTAAACATGAGTTTATTTATTTTGTAAGGAATATTCAATGAAAACCACTAAATCAGATTTATTCTGTTGTTTCAGGAAAAAGCCTGTGCGTTTGTCTGCGTATATGAGAATATTGCGCGACCAACTGTGTTTGTAATTGCCTGCACTTATTTGTGTTTGTGCATGGTTTGGAGTGCTAGCTCGTGCTGAGTGAGTGTTCTGCTGTGACAGTGTTGGTGACACACGCTGTCCTGTTGCAGGGGAGCATGCCTGATGAAAACAGTGGACTAGCAAACGCGTGACTAGCTCTACCCTTCTCCCTGCACTGTTGCATCATCTGCCTCCAGGACATCTCACAGCAAACGGATTCGCTCGGACTGAAACGTCTCCATGTGATTGTTCCACGCGGCTCTAACAGGGCCGTAGATCACTCTCATTATCGTTACATCTCAAATGGTTATGGACGCTGATGATATTCAAATCTACAGCACACACAAGCAATTGGGAAATTACTTATTCCAATTACTTTTCATCATTGTGTTATAGTTGATTGACAGTCAGTGATAGTGAGATGTGGTGGGAGGATCAGTGAAAGAAGCTGATAAGAATGAAAACCACAGTTTTCTCCAGCTCTCATTCAAACCGATTTAAAGCAAATGCATCATGGGACTTCAAACAGGCTTTCTGTACTTTATGTGCCTGATTGCTTGTTGGTTGATTTCCAGGGCTTCTTTTCATTTCAAAACTTTCCAACTTAAATACTACCAATGTCCAAGGCCACAGAATCTCACTTCCAAGCAATGGAAGTAAAGGTATTAGTCCTTGGACATCCTCTTTTCAGTTTGCTTTAAGTCAACCCTTGTTTGATTTGAGTTTTCGTGAAGACTAACTCTTGCTCAAGTGTCTTTGATAACTTTGTCAAGATCAATATAGTTAGTGGAGCATCATTGTAGTGACCAATGGGTGAATGAAGACACAACTGTCCTTCTTTTCTCTTGTGTTTTGGGCAGATTGTGGTTGTCACTGTTCAGATGAAGATGAGGGCAGACTGGTTTGTGACCAACTCTGTCAGACCCCATTATGTCAAACACACTTATTGTCTCTGTTTGTCCCCCAAATATCCCAATGACATCTGTATGCAGAGTACAAAAAATGAGTCAGTGGTGCGGCACACTTTGAGATAATCATGTGGAGATTTACGCATGGGCGCAGACCGGAGCAGAAGTTCTTTCTTTGTTCTTCTCACTTTCTCCCCTCTGTGCCTCTTGCTCTCTATTTTTCTTGAACAATTCTCTTATTCTCTTTTCTCCCCCAAACCCTTGACAGCTTGCTTTTGATGACTCAGTTCTTTTACAAATTGTTTGCTCGGTTTAGGCCGGGGTGTGTCGGTCTTCGAGGGGAGAACAGAAGCACTTGTGTGGATGTGAGAAAATTCTGCAGCTTTTCTAGTTTCTATGGCATTTTGATTGGGCTAGTTGAAAAATGAACAGTGAACAGGTTTCTCTACAAGGGCGCAAGTATTTTTAAATCAGTCAATTTATATAGATGCGCCCGTTTCGTTGGCACAATGAAATTGCCTGTTGCGGCTGATCAGGTGTTCTTGTTTAGAAAGAGTGTTTATTTATGTCTGCTACCTTTTGTACAATGAAGACAAAACGTCCAAAGAAAATAGACTGGAATTTATTGGGTCATTCACGAAAACAGATGCTTTTTGTATCCCTTATACCTTGTGCATAAATAAAGACTTTAAGAAATAAATAGATGACACCAAACCTTTATTTTTAAAGGGGACACTGGATGCAAAATTCACGTTTGCATATACAAATGTCTAAGCAGTGTGTGGACACAACCACACCACAATGATACAATTCCATTCATAAAAAAATATTAAGAAAATCATCTTTAAAGTTGTCCAAATGAAGTTCTTAGCAATGCTTATTACTAATCAAAAATTACGTTTTTATGTGTTTATGGTAGGAAATTTACAAAATATCTTCATGGAACATGATTTTTACTTATTATCCTAATGATTTTTGGCAAAAAGAAAAATCTATAATTTTGACCCATGCAATATATTTTTGGCTATTGCTACAAAGTTTTTTTTAAGTAAGTTTGTAATGTTTTTTAAAGAAGTTTCTTATGCTCATCAAGGCTGCATTTTTTTAAAATAAAAATCCTGAAAAAACAGCAATATTATGAAATATTATTTCAATGTAAACTATGTTTTCACTGTGAATATATTTTTCTTTCTTTCTGTCTTTGAAAGATAATTAATTTACCAAGGACGTGTTACATTGATAAAAAAAAAAGTGATAGCAAAAATTTATATTGTTAGAAAATATTTCTATTTTGAAATATTTCATCAAAGAATCTTGCAAAAAAAGATTCACATGTTTCAAAGAAATATTAAGCAGAACTGTTTCCAACATTGATAATAAAAGTAATAAATCAGCATATTAGAATGATTTCTGAAGGATCATGTGACACTGAAGACTGGAGTAATGACTGCTGAAAATTCTGCTTCACATCACAGAAATAAATTATATTTTAAAATATATTAAAATAGAAAATCATTATTTTAAACTGTATTAATATTTCATAATATTACTGTTTTTTTACTGTATTGTCGGTGGGGGGAGTGAATGTACAGCACTCTCTCCACCCTCAATACCACGACTGAGGTGAGTCCCTTGAGCAAGACACCGATCCCCCAACTGCTCCCCGGGCGCCGCAGCAATGGCTGCCCACTGCTCCAGGTGTGTGTTCACGGTGTGTGTGTGTGTGTGTGTGTGTGTGTGTGTGTGTGTGTGTGTGCGCACTTGGATGGGTTAAATGCAGAGCACAAATTCCTAGTATGGGTCACCATACTTGGCCTCACTTCACCTCCTTTCCTAAAATTTTCTTGCTGTCATTTATGTTTCATTATTTCCAAGTCATAAATCGGTTTGAAAGTGTGTGTATTAAATGCATGCCTATAGATGAGCACATTTGTGATGAATATAAGGGCAACCCTTCTGCTGAATGGAGTCGAGCCCGGGTTGCCCTGGCTCTTTTATCCTCTCATAGAAAACACTAGCTCTGGAGGGATTTGCACTGGGCCATCATTTTTTTTCCAGTCCACTGAGGGAGGCTCTATCTATTTTTGGCATCACATGACAGACTACCACAGTGTACCAAAGAGCCAAAACTCACACAATATCCTCCAGGCCTACAGCCAGGTGACATAAGGGCCCACTGTGAACAAAACAACAGGCTGCTGTTGTCAAACACAACTTGTGGACTTCGGAAAGCCTGATGCTCTTATTCCACGTCTTTCAAAAACCCACTTTTATGCAGTTTACGGAGACAATCTGGTCTGAGAGCCAGACTTCAGAAATGAAAGAATTAAGGATGATAGAAAGCGAGAGAGTCCATTTTGATGAGCTTAGCTCAGTCTGTGAACCCGCAGTGAGATTTAACCTGAGATTCAATCAACAGAGTTGCGGCTCTAAACCTCTTATCAGCAGAATGTATCACTGGAATTAATGCTGATAATTGACTAAATTCATTAAAATCTGTCTAAGTCAAGGATTACGTTCTTCAGTCAAGTGAAAGTGAGCCTGAGGATAAGCTCAGACTTCTAGAAAAGCTCTGAAAGTTGTTCTTGGCAGCTCTACTTTTTGACCTCAACTGAAAAGTACAGTGAATACTACAGCCTGAGGTATCAATGCAAACAAATGTACTTCTTATATCACTTTTTTGGAATAGTCCGAAGCTAAACATCAAGTCATACATCATAAAAAATGTTTTATTATTACTGTCATCAATTACACTCAACATCATACACTAGTTTTAAACTGTATATTGGTTTGGGAGTTTAACCTCTCTAAGAAGAGTTTGTAATTTTCCCACAATTCTCTGTGAACGCAGGCCTTATTTCTTGGCTTTTACTGTGCACAAACAACTGGGCGAATCCAGAAAGGATATGGCAGCTAGGAGACTAGCCAGGAACTAACCAACTGCCAGGAAACATTTACAGAGTTTCTGCACCTTACTAAAGCCTAGCAATCGAGCATGATCCTCAGTCATCACTGCTCTTAACAACACACATTCACAGAGGAAAAGGAGAACACATCTGGTCCTTATTGGAACCAGAGAAAAATGAGTCCAAGCCAAACTAATTATTCAGCACCACAGAGAGGTATTAATACAAAAAATATTTACTTACGTCATCACAAGGTTATGTGTGGGATAGTCTCGTCTAGCCAGATCTTTGGCAATAATCTGGTCCACATTGCAGCTTTTTCTGGCCAAGAACCTTCTGCTTACACAGGAAGAGCTGCCTGTCTGACACGTTTGACCCCTTGAGATAACCACAGAAATGAACTACATCTGCCATTCTGGCTTTGTGCTTTTGACCTGTTCTTTTCAACTCTTTCTTTATTTCATGTCATTTTATTATTATGCATCTCTATATTTGAGTGTCCTTTCTGTGTCTCTGCACAGATCAGCAGTTTATAATGGTACTAGGAACAGACTTCATCTTAGCTTGCTTTTATTGCATTATTGTAAGCAAAACAAAGCGCTAGTGCTTTCATAATAAATCAGGTACGTGTACTAAATGTAAACTGCCATTCATAAGTTTGGGGACAGTACAGTTTTTAAATAAGAAATTAATATTTTTATTCAGAAGCGATGCATTAAATGAATCAAAAGTGACAGTAAAGATATTAATTTAAAATAAATGCTGTTTTTAACTATTTATCAAAGAATCTTAAAAAAAAATCATCATGCTTTCTATAAAAAATATTAAGCAACTGTTTGAATTATAATAAATGTGTTTTGAGCACCACATTAGCATATTCAAATGATTTCTAAAGGGTCATGTGACACTAAAGACTAGAGTAATGAATGCTAACAATGTTTTTAAAATATTAAAGAACAAAAATTTACAGATAATGTACTCACCCCCTTGTCATCCAAGATGTTCATGTCTTTCCTTCTTCAGTCGTAAAGCATTTATGTTATTTTAAGGGAAAACATTTCAGGATTTTTCTCCATATAGTGAACTTCTATAGTGCCCCGAGGTTGAACTTCCAAAATGCAATTTAAATGCGGCTTCAAACAATGCTAAATGCGGTTGTAATTCTCAGCCAAGGAAGAAGGGGCTTATCTAGCGAAATGGTCCGTTTTTTTTTTTTTTTTTTTTTTTTCAAACCTCAAACTCTTGTCTTGTCCTGCTCTGTCTGAACTCTGTTTTTTACAGTTCAAGACAGTTAGGGCATGTTGAAAAACTCTCAACTTTTTACAAGGGGTGAGTACATTATCTGTAATTTTTGTTCTGGAAGTGAACTTCTGGAAGTGAACTTCTCCTACTATATTAAATTATTTATATAAAAAAAACTACTTTAAAATATATAAAAGTAGAAAACTTATTTTAAATTGTTGTATTCCAGTATTATTGTGTTAATGTATTTTTTGATCAAATACATTGTACTGTAAATAGTTAAGAATTTAGTCAACAAACTGCCAGTCAGTTTATTGTCAATCATGTGGTTATACTCCATCAGCCTATCAAACAGAGTCTTTAGATTATTCAGGCATCTTTAAAGGAGACCTACTATGCCCCCTAAGTCTCAGGTGTGACCAAGTTTCAGCTTAAAATACCCTACAGATCATCTATTATATAATTTTGAAAATTCCTATTTTGAGTGGAAACAGAAACAATGTTTTTGTGCATGCCTCTTTAAATGTAAATGAGCTGCTGCTCCCTGCCCCCTTTTCCAGAATAGGACCAAAGCCTTTACAGCTCGTACTCGAAACTCTGCTACAAACATCTGTTTGGTGTTGATTATCATATCTATCATGCTTTCAATCATGTGCTTTAAAGTAAACCATATTAGTTTAAACTTCTGATATACAGTTTTCTATGCGCACACATCCGAAGCATGCGCACAGAAAGCGTCTGTCATACAGTATGTGAGTACTAAACTAAGTTCTCTTTCATGTCTTATTGCACTTAAACTATCAAATACACACAAGTTTATGTTAAAAACACACAGAAGTTACAAAAACTGTTGGTTATGTCTGTGAAGGTAAACAGCTAGAAAAGAAATTGCATGTTTATATTACAGCTGTATGGCAGCAGCGTAATATACAGTAAATAAATCAACAAATCCACTGCTCTCTTGTCTCCCCTAAGGCTCTAAAATTGTGTTCTGTGCTCGTCTGTGCAGCCAACAGCAGAACAGTTACCATGCTTTGCTCGAACTTTTGCATTGGCGTTAGAACTGGTACACCGTTATCACTTGCAAAAACAAAATGATGGCACCTTAGGTGGAAATGTGCAGATTAAGGGGCAGTAATGTTATAATAAGATCCTCTTCCTATATCACAGGGGGAGTGAAATCTGAGCGGCTCGTTTTTTTTACAAGCTTGCAGGGAAAGGGTTACCAAAAACATTTACAAGGTTGTTCTTTTTCACGTGTTCTGGGTTAGTAGATGCACCGGGACCAGATTATAGCACTTAAACGTGGAAAAAGTCAAATTTATGTCACCTTTAATGGTACATAATTGTTTGTGTACACTTACAATGGAAATGACTACTTACTATTGTAGTGAGTGACCTACTTATTTTGTGATACTCCACCTTAAGAGCTTTTAGATGCATTTAGCAGATGCTTTTCATCCAAAGCGACTTCCATTTTATCAGTTCATGCATTCCTTGAAAATCAAACCCATTTGCTGGCGCAGTGCTTTACTGGCCAATATATAAAACATTTAGTGAAAACTTCAATGATCAACAGATGATGCACAACAGCTCTGCTGATGAAAACTGAAACAATATCATTTTCATTCCACCATTTTAAATGCGGTCATTTAACATCTCAGCCAAACAACTGTGGACTAATTTATTCAGCACGCTTTTGGAGGGCTGTATGAAACCTGCGATGTCATGCCACATATTGGCTGGATAATGATGACTCATATGTGCGTTTGTATGCTCACCAAAGAGTTGGTGTTCAGCTGAAGTGACTCAGTGGCTCTTTACAGTGTTTCATTGGCAGCTAAGAGAGCCTGTAGCTGCAGAGCGAGGTTGTAAAATGAATAATGTGCATGGCTGCAACCGAGCTAATTTGCAATAGACCGAATGAACCTACTCTTTTTTCTTCACTTTGCCTTTGAAATCACTATTTTTATCAGGTGATCAACACAGTGTTCCTGTGCATAAGTCAGTGCTAACGTGAACACGAGGGAGCGATAAAGAGATAGGTCTGTGGTGGGCGTTTGACTGCTCTTGAGGAGCCAACGTTGTGGGAGGGATCCCAAAGTGCACACACGCTCCTCGAACGCTGGCAAAACATTTACCCAATATCCAAGCAATGTCTACGATGATTGCATAAGATTAAGCTAGCTCGATTTTGCTAGCTAAAATGTTAGATAAACACCAAATATTTGAGTGAATGCGACATTAGGCATATGCACTCGAGCCCTTTCTCTTAAACAGATTGGCTAGATCATGTCTCTGCTGCTGCTTTGAACCACTTGAATATCAGACATGAACTAAGCTAAGTGCTGCCTAAGGCTTAACCTAACCTGCGATGGACTACTGGGAGCTCAACAGAGAGGAAGAGCAACCCGGTCATTTACACAAAGTGAAGTGGACCAGTAAAACCACATTAAGGAGCCGTTGTACTGACTCAACCTTCTCCAAGACTGGAGATTTCTTTAAAGCTTTTTTTCAGGAAATACAACTGACTAAGATGTACATTTAAAATTATGTGGATAATATAAATGCATTTTACACATAATTATATTATATTAGCTGAATACAGACAAAAAAACTCAAACATATTCATGTAAAGTTTACAGCCAAAGAACAAATGCTTCATGTTCATTCTGGAGGTTTTTCTGAATTATAAATCAGCACAGGTGTATTCATCTTCAGAGAGCGATATGGGAGAAGGTCAGAATACACCTCTGCTATATGTCATTATTTAGAGTCAGCCAAAGAGTTCAATCGCCCACAAACTCATCCACATCTCACTGATGACTGTGTCGTTATGAAACCGTTGCCGTGGCACTCATGTGCTTTGGCAGGTGGCTGCAGGGAGCGAACGATTCCTGGCTCTGACTATCTGTGCAGAACAATGCCAAAATATTACAACAAAACAAAACAAAAGAATAATGTGGAATAGGTCCATACAGAGAGGTCAGATAAATGTATTATTCAGACATTGGATTTAGACTTGTAACGTCAGACATCAGCGATGACTGGTCATGTCAAACTGACACAAGTTGTCATATTTAAATGAATGCCAATGAGTAATATTTAAATTATAATATTTATACTATTGTTTACAGAAAGGTTTGTTAATATTAGGTAATGGAAATACAGTTGTTCATTGTTAGTTCATGTTAATTCAAACTTTTGATTGTATTAATGCGTTAGTAAATGTTGAAATGAATACACTACCAGTCAAAAGTTTTTGAACAGTACATTTTTAATGTTTTTAAGGAAGTCTCTTCTGCTCACCAACCATGCATTTATTTGATCCAAAATACTGCAAAAGCAGTAATATTGTAAAATATTTTTACTATTCAAAATAACTGCTTTATATTTGAATATATTTTACTATGTAATTTGATCCTGTGATCAAAGCTAACTTTTCAGCATCATTACTTCTTTAGTGACTTCAGTGTCACATGATCCTTCAGAAATCATTATAATATGCAGATTTGCTGTTCAGGATTCTTTGATGAATAGAAAGATCTAAAGATCAGCATTTATCTGAAATAAAAAAAGTTTTTGTCAGTATGTTTTTTTTTTAAAGAAATCATAGAAATAAATACTTTTATTTAGCAAGGATGCTTTAAATTGATCAAAAGTGATGATAAAGATGTTTATGATGTTACAAAAGATTTCTATTTCAGATAAATGCTGTTCTTCTGAACTTTCTGTTCATCAAAGAAACCTGAAAAATTCTACTCAGCTGTTTTCAACATTAATAATAAATGTTTATTGATCAAAATATATTAGAATATTAGACTGATTTCTGAAGGATCATGTGACTGGAGTAATGATGCTAAAAATTCAGTTTTGAAATCACAGGAATAAGTGACATTTTTAAAATATATTAAAATAGAAAACAATTATTTTAAATAGTAAAAATATTTCAAAATTTTACAGTTTTTGCTGTACTTTGGATCAAATAAATGTAGACTTAAAGAGCAGAAAATACTTAAAAAGAAAAACTTAAAAATCTTAATCTGGTATTGTATCAAGATTAATAAATGCTGTAATTAGTAAATGTTAGCTAAAGTACTTAACTAATGTTAACTAATGAACCTTATTGTAAAGTGGTACAGATTTTCACCAAGGGCTACAAACACTAAATACAGAAATATTATTCATTTAAAATAACTTACTTTCTTTTTTAAATGTAATTTATTCCTGTGAAGCAAAGCTAGATTTTCAGCAATCATTACTTCAGTCTTTGTGTTTGGTTGGCTAATAAAATATTAAAACTCAAATCAATATTCTGTGTACAGTTATTTAATTATGTCACCCTGGTATCACGGAACCCACTCTCTCTTGTTTCATGCAAAGCAGATGTTGCCATTTTGCAACGATTGCAACGGATTGTAAGATAACTAACAAACTGGTAAGATTTTAAAAGAGTTTCATCTTAATTACAAAGACTTTTGTGGCCTTAATTATTTATGTAGTGAAATGGGGTCTAGTTTGAACTTGCCACTCGCTAGCAACTGTTTTCTCCACGGAAACTTTGCGTTCAAATATTTTGTGTCTAATTATATAGTTTTATGGCAAGTAGCCTTTTAATAAGCAGCTTAATGTATAGTCAGTTGGTGTTGCAAAATAACATACTGCTGATAACCAGCTGGATATTCATTATACCTTATGTATAATAGGATAATAATCTTGTAATAAACATTTGTGCTGTTTAATATTTTTGTGAAAACCATAATAATAAATATAAATGTATATATTTGAAATAGAAATTTGTTGTAACATTTGTTGTAACATTATAACTGTCACTTGGACATGTGCCATTGTTTAAAAAAGTACTATATTTTTGAATCTGACACCAAACTTTTAAAGAATATTTTCATATTACCATTTCTGTCTGTTCTGCCAGTCAAAGCTACTGTTTGACTTTAAAAGGTTTAGAACTGTGTGGTTGCGTCATACGGATTAAACTTTGAGAGAAAAAAAACACATGGGTCAGTTAAAAACATTGACAGAATTTTAATTTTCGAGTGACCTAACCTTGAAGTGATTTGATAAGACCTTTATTAGCTTTGAATCGGTGTTGCACTCAGAGATTCGCTGATGTATGAGAAAGGGCAAGCTGCACACATATGTCACTGCAGGTCTGAAGTGGGTAAGACTAGGATGCTGGCTTTGATTCAGATACTGGCTGGGATGTGGCCTGGATTTGGATGTGCTTTGATTCAGCGACTGATGGGGGATCACTTTATCACAAAGAGCAGACGCCTTGGCAGTATTCTGGAAAGGGCAAGTGAATTGTAAACTTGAAGCTTTTTGGGCCACTGCATTGCATTTGCAGTGACGAATACATTAGTGAAATATTGGACAGCCAGTGATTTTACAATACAATTAGAGCTGTTTTTGATTGAGCCAAGACGGCTAAAGTGAAGCCAACTACACTAAATGACAAGCATTATATTTGAAAGTCAAGACATTGCAGAGAGTTTTTCGACATTCAGAAGTTACCCTTTTATGATTCACTAGAGGCAGATCAGATACATTTTGCCCAGATGTGATGCAATGACAGCGTAACATCATTCAGAGGAGACACCTGCCTTGGCCAAAGAGTAAATCTCTTAGACCCTCTATTAAAAACTAATGTTGCTTACGCTTTATTTTGTTAATATGGGTTAATGATAAAAATGTGAAAAGCATCTCTAAGGACAAATGTGCCATCTGTTTGCAGCATGTGCGAGTCTGTCCTTTGCCACCCAGCACAATGTCAGGACACCACTCTCTGTTTACTTGTCTCCTGGAAATCACTGGAAAGAATGCTATTCCACCCTTCTTTTATAATACTAAGCAGTGCTATTTTAGTATGACTGAAATACTATTGTAGTTTTTATAAATGCTTTGAATTAGTTTCTTTTTATCTATTTTCAGCAGTACAATTTTGAAGTTTTAGTCATTTTAATGTGTTTTTATTACTTTTTATTTCAGTTTAAAGTTTAGTTATTTTAGTAAATAGTCAAAAAACAAGTTACAAGTTTTTTATGGTTTAATATATTTTTTTTACCAAGTTATTTTTTACTTTTTGAATGTTTGGGATAAATAATTTAGTGTTTTGTTGTTTTGGATGCATAAACTTAGGCATACTTATTTACTTACCTGTATTTTGAATTTTGCGCTTTATTGTATTGTATTTTAGAGTTAATGGAAATATCTGTGAAATTACCAGATAATGTCCTGATA